>NC_044905.1:87593863-87677625 GCF_001633185.2 Quercus lobata
TTTTCCGATTCTGGCGAAGTACCTGTCATCATTTCTACCACTCCATCTACAAAAGATGCCTATAATTTGTGAAGACCGAAGCTAATAAACAATGCTTAAGAACATCATTTTTTTAAAACAAGAAGTTAACTAAATTAAAACCTGAAAACAGGCCAGGATACTTGAGATATGGCTTCGATCCCCCCAATTGCGTGCTCGAAATTACTTCTATCGATAACCATCTTTACTTCTCCAGTTTCAATATCAAAGATTTTAAGCACAGCTCCCTAATAATGAGTTCACATTAGAATTAGCTTATAATTCATTCTACTAACATACAACCAAAAAAATAAGAGAATATACAAACTCACATTTATTTCATACTTGCTGTAGCTAACCAAATATTTCTCCCCAGGTGAGATATCAATCAGCTTAACCTGCAATACTTGATCAATGTCAAATCATTACAGAAGGCAAGTACAATTTTATAGGACAAATATGAAAATAAAGCTCAAGAAGAAAACCATTTTGTGATCGTAAAACATTAATGGGCTAAAGAAGGTGGTGCCTCCCCAAATAATAGATCCCTTCTTGAAAGTGGTGGCCAAGTAAGTCCCAGAAGGAGACCACATAACAGATTCTGGATAAACCTGCAATGGAAAGGACAAATTTTATCGATTGTTATTTGTATGTTTTCATTTCCCTTCAGGAGAAAATTTAATTGGAATAACAAGGAATGAAAAAGGAATAAAACTACTCCAAATTAATTAAAAATGAAAAGACATTTGGTTCCTATAGAAACTTCAGTTGCTTTTCACCATAAATCTGCAAATAACAAGATTCTTTGCTTGTATTCCTTATCTTATTATATTACTTGTTTATCTAAGTAATTATTTATATTTAGTGTGGAAGAGGACCATCCGTGATAAAATTTCTCAATCTGCATATACTCATTATCAGATAATTCCTTCTCTCTAGTTGCATCACAAAATTTGAAACTGTAATCTTAACATCAAGCATGAGGATGAGGATGAGAATGGGATAACAAGGCATACATGCTAGTTTTTTTTTTTTTTTTCAAGATAGTGCATCTACTATTAGAAACTCCCTTAATGTCTAATAATTTAATCATGATGCATCAATGTTCACTACTGCAAATAATATACGACAAAAAAGAAAAAGAAAAAAAGAGAGGATGCAGGTCAATAGCTAGAGTCTGCAACTTGAAAGCAAGAGTAATAGGGAGGTAAGAGTGTTCTCCCTTGGATTATGTATAAAACTTACCATACGATAGTCAAAAAGCTCGGGCTTCAACTGTCCTGTACCAATGTTCCAATAAACCTCAAGCTCCCCAAAACGGTGAATAAGAAACTGATCTCGAACTCTTTTGTCAGTAAGCCAATTTTGAAGATGTACCTATACAATACTCACATGTGTAACTAACCACATAAAGCACCATCTTGTGTGTCAATTTGTATGTGAGAAATAGAGAGGAAGTACGTAATTATGATGGGGAATGGACAAGTCTATACCATCCACACAATCTATCAAGCTTAGAATACGAGCCATTTCTACAATTTTCACATTTTTCTCAAATAAACGACGCAAGACATACTAACACAAAGATGTTGATCCAACTATGCAAATCAATGACAATCAATCCATGTTACACAAAAATTCCTAAAAGATTAAGCTCCAAAAATACATAATTCCGATAGGAATGAGTACTTTTAAACTGTCTCATGCATTTACATCATCAGATATAAATTTGGATTTCAAAAAATATAAAACAATATTAGGGAATATTGAGAAAATTACCCCAAAAGAGGATGAACTAGAGTCTGTAGGAACTTCCATGATGATCCTGTTTAAGTTTAACTCTGTCAAAAAGGGGGAACAATATGGAATTGGTTATACTGTTGGCTAGGATTAATTAGTCACCAGACTCACCACATATCAAATCACAAAACATTTTTAGAGATCTCACATCATCAGATAAAGTGAAATTTCACAATTTCGAAATCACATGTCATCACGCTTAAATTTCGAATACTTGATTCACAAAGTGATTGATCCCGGGATGAAAGTGATTAAGTTTCTAATTAAGATTATCACACAAGTAAAACTAAAAACTTTCCAAAACACATAATAAAAAGTTCATTGGCTTCACAAAAAATTATTAAACTCTAACTGATATTAAAAACATTGTAGACTTGAAATCCACATACAGCATCTTTATAATGCATCTGAAAATCTACATATATGTGCAAAACACAACACCAGCGAATTGAGAATTGAAATCGTTCTGTAGAGTAATCTGTTTTTTTGCAATTTCGCTTTTACCTTGTTCTTCGTAAATGATCTTTGTCTAGATAAATCTTCTTAGGAATGAAACCTATCCCTAATTCTTTCTTTCTATTATAATTTATAAAAGAAAAAATCCCTAGTTCCCTACTTGACTTCTTAGCGCCTTTCAATTTTTTTTTTTTTTTAAATCTTATCTTAAATAAAAGTGGGGGAAAAGAGAGCATGTCATGATTCATGAAAGCATATTATGAACACATTTAATTCTTTTTTGCATGAGCTACGCTCGTGCTTAGAGCTTTTATTTTTCTAATTTAATGTTAATTTTTTTTTTTTTTTAAATATAAGATAAGATAGAAATTCTATTTAACCTAATCTAAGTGTATATGTGTGTAAAACTCCCTCTTAAAGACTTGAACTCCAGCTTTTGCCTCCCACATCTCATAAGCATTTATACTTATGGAGTGACCATCGTGCCAAGGATTCACAATGGTCAAAATTTATTTTTTTAAATGTGGGGGAGGGGGGTTTGAGTATATCATGCACATATTTAATTATTTTTGTTTGAGAATTTATATATATATATATATATATATTTTTTTTTTTTTATATTGAGATGAAGACTCAAAAGTGGATTGGGCTATTAAAAGTTGAAGGGACAATTTTTCTTAAAAAAAAAAAAGGGTTCGATTAATGAGTGCCTTTAGTGCATTTATTATTAGACCTAGGGTGTCTCGCCCACTCGACCCACCAACCCAACCTTCGCCAACCCATCGCCACCCAATCTGATTGCTAGAGGCGGTCAGACACAAACACAAGTCTCGACCTTCAAAAACCCAACATCAGTGGGTCAGTTACGGGTCTCCTCCTCTAAAACTTGTGAAACCAAACCCAATAGAAATACATTAATTCCCACAATTTTTCAAGATTTTTTTTTTGGCAACTTTTTCCAGCTAAATGCTACAAATTTTGGCGACCAATGCAACTAAATCTGGTGGATATACACTAGATTTGGTGAGTTCTCTACCTAATTTGGTGAAAATCTCTCCAAATTCGACAAGATCTCTACTAGATCTGGCAAGATCTCACCAGATTTAGCTAGATCTCACCAGATCTTGTAAGATCTTGCCAGATTTGACAAGATCTCGCTACTTTTCGGTAGATTTCGATGGTTTTTGTCTTTACCCAAAACCAACCACCACCCAATAGTAATTTGAATTGACCAACCAAATATCCTTAAAGGTTGACTATGGGTTTGGAAATTCTCCACCTGATTTGATTGAGTTGGTTATGGATTGGATATACACCCGACTCGAACCGACCTATGAATAGCATTAATAGACCATTGTTGATACCCATTTTTACGACATATTGGGGAAATTGAGGAAATGTGGTTTGGAGGGTATGGGTCGGTTTCATACGAACATTTTGCATAAGCCCAACCTATGTGTACTACCAAGTGAGCAAGGGATACTAGTAGCACCTCAAACTCATGGAAGAGGTCTTGTACTTGAAATTTCCACCCCAAAAGAGCTTTTATGCACCTGTTGTCTGTGATCCAACTTTTTTGCTTTACCTTTTTTTTGGGGGGACCTAAAACACATAATTGGCCTAAGTGGCTAGCCTTGTCTATTGAAGCAATCAAATGTGGCCTCCAAGGACCTACCATGTCTAGGAAATATTAGCCTATGAATTTAGGCCACTTCATTTCCCAAATTATGCAAAAAGCAAGTAAACTCTCTTACCCAAATAAAGTAAATCTTACCATATCCTTTTTTATTGAAATCCTGGGGTTCAAAGCCTTTTCTATTAACCAAAAACTAGTCACTTAGAGCACCCCAAAATCAATACAAAAGACCTCAATTAGATTCAAAAGGAGCTAGCCATGTTTTACCCATGGAGCCAAACATTCAAAAAATCTGAAGTTTGGGGTGGAAATATTGGTACAAGGAAATCTTTCATCTCTTCCTCACAACTTCTCTCAATTTTCTCTTCTTGCTATTTGTGGGTTGAATTTTCGAACTTATTGTTTCTAAACATTTTTATGCATTTTTAGTTATTGGCATTTTTTTTTTATACAAAATAGAATTTTTACTCTAACCTAATCTAAGTGTATATGTGTGTGAAGCTCCCTCCTAGAGACTTGAATCGTAACCCTTACCCCCCCACACCCCACAAGCACTTATACTTGTAGAGTGACCAATGCACTAAGGGTGTGCGGTGGTAGTTATTGACATTTTGATTTCTCTTGTAATGCACCATTAATCTCTATTCACTAATTATTGGAATTTTGGGTTTGGCTCTCCATAAATAATCACTTCTAAAGAACCCAAAAGGAAATTTGGGTCATTCTTGCATTTTTTGCCCTTGTTGCAAAACATCCCAACAACTATTTTTGGAAAGTTTTGATATCACTTTTGTGGGAAATATAAAAAGCTAACAAAAAAATTCAATTGCATTATTCTTTTCCCGTAAAGTTTCTAAAAATATTTCATAAGTCAATATCTTTAGGGCATTTGCTAAATTTTCTCCCAAAAAAAAAAAAAAAAAAGGCGAAGGACTGAAATGTGGGATTTTTTTTTAATAAAGACTCAAAAGTGGGTTGGGCAAATAAAAGTTGCAGGGAAATTTTTCTTTAAAGAAAAAAATTCTTGCTTGAGGTGTTTTTTTTTTTTTTCTTTTTCTTTTTTGGGTGCAAAAATCGTTCTTGAGTGGGAAAAGTCTTTTGTGGTTATGGAACTATTAGTAGATAAAAATAGAAGTCCAAAGCTTTTATTATTATTATTATTATTATTATTTATTTATAAAGAGTTTCAACCTATGATATCTGCTACTAATGATAGCTCTTAATCATCAAATTATAACACTAATTGGTTTTTAGTGTAGGCAAGAATTGAGCCACAGATTTCTTATTCAACCATCAATAACTTTACCAATTAAGATTAGAATTCTATTTCCTGATTTTTTTAAAAAAAATTCAAAATTGATTTACTTAGTTGACCCTATTCTTTTAAGATTTAATATGGTGTGAGAGGGTATTTTTGGACAACAGAAAAGTGAAACCAAAGCAGGAGAATCTTGTTATTAATAATACTATCGGTTGGCCTATCCTTTAATTTGCATGGATTTTTTTTATTTGTAAATATTAGTGTTTAGATCTCAACTAATGTTTTTTCTTTACATAAATTTCATAAGAAATAATGGTATTATATCAAATGATTGTATTTCTCTACTTAATAGAACTTTACATTTGAACTAAATTAGATAATGACTATTGTAAAGACTCAATTTGTAATGATCCCAAACTCGTATTGGGTTCGAACGCTAAAAACCCAAACAATAAATTTACAGAGCGTGGATATAAAAGAACTAGATTAATTTCAAAAGAAAAATGATTAAACTTCACGTTTTTAGATGGATTAACACAAATATTACAATCAATTTCTCATTGAAACAAGCTAAGTTCTTTATTTCATAAGATTTTCCTCTAGACGTCACTTGTTTAGAAGTTCCGATCTTTTTCTCTCAATGCATTCTTCCATGTTATATACTGCCCTCTTGGTGTCATCTTCACCACACATGTGTAAGTTAGATTCTGGAGATCCCTTCCTGTCCCATCCAACACTCCCTAGAACCTTCAACCAACATCTGTAAGACTGCTTCATCGTTGTAAGGCTGTTTCATCACTATTCAGGCATCGTTTCCATATTAATGCGGCTAGAGAGTTGGTTGAGAGGCAATTAATGCGGAGGTAGCAGTTGTTCAAGATATTTATTTATCTTTTCTTTCTTACCCTTAGTCCCATGTCCCACCTTTAGTGGTAATGTAGCTCTGAAGTGTATTTGTAATAATATGGCGTTCAAGTCGTTCTCGGACGCATATTGCCGAGAAGGATTTTGTCCTCGGACGAATACTGGACCCATCTTATGTGATATATACTCCTCTTTTCATTTGATTCCCCTTATAACCTTATATGGGCCTTCTCGAACAGTTTTACGTCCTTAGATGGGCCACAGGCCCATTTAGCTCAGTTTTAATAATTATTAATTAATCGGCCCCCACAATTATGTTGATGTTCTTTTTTTTGCAAGTTCATCTTCAATTAAATGTTACTTTTCTATTGTTATTTAACCAAATAGTTAGTGAACACTTTTAAACACATAAAATACATGTATGCGTATGCAATTTCTATATAAATAATTAAAATATTATATATATATATATATATATATATATACACACACACATTATTCAAAATTAATACATGTGATGAGTAAATGGTTGAACCATTTTAGTTATAAAATTCCTTAACCTCATAGATATTCTCCACGATATTATTTAATCCAAAACCTTTGTTTTTCCATGATTAAGATCTATTTGCTAATTAATTGATATGAACAAATGAAAATTAAGAAGAAAGAGAGTTAAATATGAAAAAAGGAGATAAAGAGAGAGAATTTGCTTTAATGAGATGACCATTTATACTAACTAGTTCGTAATCTCATGTATATTCATGGATACACTTAAAAATATATAATAAGATGCATAATATAATTCATATATATATATATATATATATAATTTAAATACTATTGATAGTCATTTTTATATTTTGTTGACTCTTTAAAAAATTTTGTAAGGATATTATTAGGTATAAAATATAAATTGTCCATGTTTATTTATTTATTATTGTGAATCACTTTTTTTTTTTTAATGATTCATTTATTTTAGACTCTTTGATTTTTGTACTTAATAACTCATTTTGATGAATATTTATGACGTGGTCTTATATCTAATTCTAAAATTAAGAAATGAAACTTTTTAAGAATAAATAATTTAGAACACATGGTGCAAAATTGAAATTTTAATTTAGAATTTTAATTTGAGTTTCTCTCAGTTTCACCTATTATATATATAGATTTTCATTTTGGACAGCTAGAAGAAGTTTTTATCAAGGTGGTCGATACCATACCGTACCGGCCGGTATGTACTATATTGGTACGTGTACTAGTACTGAAATGTCAACATTTCGTAATGGTTTAAATACTGGTTGATTTTGGGCGCTTTGGTCAGTACCGAAATAAACTTTTTTTATTATTATTTTTTATTTCAATTTTGTAATTTTTGAATTTTTGTAAGGGCAAAATGGTAACTTACTTGCGTTAACTTCTTCTTCTTATTATTATTATTTATTTATTTTCTTAGTATGCTAAAGTTTAAAGTCTAAAATCATGAATAATTTGTTTTGAATTGAGGTAATGTTTTATGGTAAATTTTTATTTTTATTATAATATATATAGAAAATAGTGGTAAATCCGAAACGGTACACCGATATTGATTGGTACCAAAATATATCGTTCCATTGGTCAAATTGATACAGCATTCGGTACGAGATTGACTCCCTTAGTTTTGATACTGATTATGTCAGTAAATTAACCCAAAACCCTAAAAAATTTCATGAACACCCACAGTACCATTAAAACAATACTTGTAACTACTCATACATTTTTGTATATAAATGCATATAATCTTCCTTTGATATATTGTTGTATATATATTTTCTTTAAACAAGATAATATTTTAAAAATATTTTTGGATGAATTTGAATTAAAAAGAAAAAGAAAAAGGAAAAGAAAAAAGAACTCAATGAGAGAGAGAGAGAGAGAGAGAGAGAGGTTACCTTCTAAAAGATTGAAGCAATCCACTACCCACACACCAAGAAAGCTACCACAAGTAGCTGTTGCGAAGAAAGCTTAAAAGGAAAAAGAATAGGATGAAGAACACTGAGGTGAGCATTGAGGAAAAAAAATTGGGATATAATTTCTTCAAGAATTAAAGATATATATATATATATATATATATAGAGAGAGAGAGAGAGAGAGAGAGAGAGAGAGAGAGAGAGAGAGAGAGATTTTCTGTCTTTTTGTTATTAAAGATTTATAGTCTCTATTTTGGCATATCTTATGAGATAAATGTTAGATTTATTAATGAATTTGTATTCTAGATTTCAGGAGATGATTTAATGACTTTGATTCCTATTAATTTAGATTTTAATTTTGTTAGGAGTTTTTTGACTAATTTTTTTCTCTTTCCCTTCTTAATCTTCTATGTTTTGGGATTTAGCGAAACATTTTTATTACACAATGCATTCTATTGGCCAATAAAAGGACTTTATATTTTTTCCTGGGGTTATGCATAATGCAACCTTAATTAAAATATGTAGATAAATATAGTGTATTATATTAGTTAAAAGTGGGGGGCATTTTTTATTTGGAGGCCTTAAGCCATTGCCTCACTTGCCTATATGCTTGAACCAACCCTAACTATAGTTTCCATTACAATAGATTAACATTAACCAGTCTATGAATGTTATAGATTAATTATACCAAGAATATCACTTTAGAAGCTTTAGAAGATTAAAATAACAATATAGCTATTGTATGTTGATTATTGATTAGAACAAATAAAAAGTTATTAAAAAAAAAAGTGCAAAGCAAAAGCATAAATCAAATATGAAGATGAAATGTGGAATAATTATTACATTACAATACCTATAACGGCCTACCAAATGTGCCATAAGTTTAGCATTGCGTTTTTTGGGTATAGTAGCATGGTAAAGACAATTAGCTGAATTAAGTTTCTTGCCAGTTTGAAGAAGATTTTTTTATTTATTTTTTATTTAATATATATAGGGTAAATTGCAAATTACATTCTTAAAGTTTAGGGATGATTGGATTTTATACCCTGAAGTTTCAAAATCTGGATTTTACCCCCTAACTTTTTATGGTGTTTGGATTTTACATCATGACGTTTCAAAATTTGGATTTTAGCTCCTATATTTTAGAAGTGTTTGGATTTTACACCCTAAAATTTCATAATTTTGGGGTATAAAATCCAGACATTCACAAACTTTAGGGGATAAAATCCAAATTTTGAAACATTAGGGTGTAAAATTTAAACACCCTAAATTTCAGGGTGTAAAATCTAATCACCTCCAAACTTTATAGGTGCAATTTGCAAATTATCCTTCTTTTATTATGTATCTTGGATTATGTCATTTATATCTTGTTGGTCTCCTTTTTGCTATGTATGGATTTATGCATTAACTCCATAGTTAATGTCAAAGATACATGCTCCCAGAGCAAATGGGTTGGCAAAATAGCATCCTTTTCAAATAAGTTTTCAAAAATGTTTGCTTTAAGAATGATGGTTTTCAAAAAAAAAAAACTTTTTTCCCAAAAAAAGGGGATTTCAATGTTTTATAGACTTTTAAAATAAATAAAATTCATGGGGATTTCATTCTTTTTCAACTTTTCAAATCAAAATTCATAAAGATTTTTATCCTTCCTCGTTTAGGGAACTTTCCAAAATAATAGATTTTCATCATTTCCTTTCTAGATAATTTTCTAAAAATCAAAACTCATGACAATTTTAACCCATATTCCTTTTAGAAATTTTTTTCAAACTAAAATTTCGTGATATTTTTGTTAAATCCTTTCTAGGAAATTTTTCTAATTCAAAAACTCATGAGATTTTTACAAAAATATTTTAAGGAATTTTTCTAGATTAAAAACTGATGAGAATCATATTTTGGGTGTTTTAAAATATGATGCTTTGCCCATGGCTTAATAAATTCATTAAGTCCATAGGTTCCCTAAGAAAAGCCAAATATAAATCCCGACCCATTTTTAAACTAATGTCTTACTTTATTTGTTTTGACATAGAATAAATGTGATTTATTTGGCTTTGTTAATTTAAAAGGGTGAGATATATTTTCTTGCATTCTTGCTTTAGACTAATCATGTCATATCATCCTAAAATAGATTATACATGTCTTTTCAAATGTCATTTATCCTAGGATAGATTACATGCCTTCGCCATTGTTTCATCCCATTTCACATGTACATGCATATCTTTTTAGTTCCCAAAAATGCAAATGTTTAGTTAATATTAATTTAAAGGGTAGATTACATGCCTTCACCTTTGTTTCATCCCATTTCACATGTACACGCATATCTTTTTAGTTCCCAAAAATGCAAATGTTTAGTTAATATTCAAAGGTGATTTTTTAAAATTAAATTTGAAATGAGGTACTATCCTTTTGGATAGGCGTTGTAGGGTGCCTAACATTAACATTTTTCCCACACGTAACTAAACTTTCGAATCAATAATTTCTGATTCGAAACATTTTTATATATATTTTTTATTTTAACTTAGGAGCCCTAGGAATTTCATAGTTAATTTAGAAAATAAAATTGATTAAACTTAGATGATCAATCACACCATTAGAATTCCAATGGTTGGTGGCAAGTCTTTAAAATAAATATAGGTCAAAATATTCACTCTCACACACCTCACTCTAGTGTTATACACATGTCACATAGTTGTTTATTTTTAGAAAAAATACATGTCACCAAGCCAAAAAATTCCCAAGCCATGGCAACTTGTCGTTTAATGCAGTGAGAATCCGGGTATGATAGTGCCACCCCACTTGAAAAATGTCGTACCATTGTTCAATTAGTCACATAGACATATAAACTAACGATAGTTAACATAATTGCAGAAGGACCAATAGCACTTGTTTTTAAAAGTTCTGAGACTAATAGTATGCATTTAAAACTTTAGAGATCAAAAGTGCTCACCTAGTACACTTCAAAAACCAATATAATATTTTGCCTTTATTTATTGTGATGATATGTTACGCAATGTTTCAAAAAACATTGCCAAGAGTCATATAGTTTTTCTTCCCCCATTAATGTAATTATTGAATTATAAAAATATAAAAGTAATTTTGAAAATTGTTTTTGCCTTATTAGTCTTATTTTTCATAGACCATAGAACATGCTTTCCGTTGACTTGCATTTTCCATTGTACCAAACACTATGAAAATGTGGAAATGCTCGGGGTGTGAGTATAATCCAATTACTTGGCTGCAACGCAAATTGGATCATTTTCATTTCAATGAGTTTTACATTAAACAAAAAAACAAAATTGTGAACACGTGAACATAGCACAAATAAGTTAGCATTGGACTATATATAAAGTGGTTAGCATCTAGGATTTAGCAATAGCAGATCATATATCATCCATAGTTACCACCCACTATTTCATCTTTTGAGAGAACCTCCCAAAAAACTTTTGCACAGCCATGGAAATTGATGCTGCGGACAGAGATAGGACTTGTTTTTTGTGTGCCGACATTCCTCACAATGCAGTTAGGTTGGATTGCTGGAGGAGACAAGATGGAAACAAATTCCCAATTCCAGCTTGTAGGACCTTCGTTTGTGCCTACCCCAATACCAAAGGAAGAAAAAACTGTGCCACACAATTCCTCTCTAATAGTGGGGCAAAAGATTACTATAGTTTTGTTCGTTGGAATGATAGTCTAAGGACACTGGAGTACTTAGACGAGCGAACACCGGAGTCTAGTAATTGGATTGTTGGCAAGTGTCCTATCTGCCAGGGACATATCCGAGGTGTTGAAGTCATTGATACCGTGAGACAATACTACAATGCACAAGTAAGAGGGTGCTACTATAATGGCTGTACATTTGAAGGAAATTTTATTGCTATGCAACATCACGTGCTAGAATATCATCATGACCCACCTCTGGAAGAGGAGGAATGGGTTATACCGCAATAGGTAATCTACTTTCTCATCAACTATATATATATAAATATATATATACACACACATATAATTACATCATAAGTAGGCTTATACTATATCACTAAAATCCTATGCCATGCCAATGACTTCTTATCAATTAGAAAAATATATACTTCTTTAATTATTTACAAAGATATCGAAGATATCAGAAATATCATAAATCTTTAAGAATCATTATGCCAATCCCTTAGACGTTGGGATTAAATTTGCATAAATACTTGGAAATCCATTTTTCTAATGTTTAAAATGTGGTTGAAATGCCAAGTCTTTATGCCAAGAATCATTATGCCAAGTCTTTAATTAAATTTTTTTTTTTCTTTATAAAAGATTAGAAGAGTATTAGAAAATTTGTCATTTGTAGTATGACTAACATAAAAGATTCATTTTAATATTTTTTTTTCTTGATAACAGATTAGAAGAATATTGGACATATAATAGAATATAATAATGCTAAGCAACTAAGATAGAGTAGTTTCAAAGCATTGTTTGAGTTTTGTTTTGTGTTTTTAACTAGGAAACACTAATTAACTTTTGGTTAGAAGAATAAGCCTCATCGAACATGCAAGACAGATGCTTGGAAACTTTTCTATTTTAATATAAAGTATTGAAATTTGTCATTAAACTTTTATAACCGCTTAACTTTTTGTTATCATTGTCAAGGCCGTCCCTGATGGAGTCCTCCTTTGATGCAAGTCTGAGCAAGGTGCATCCACCGCCAACTACAGTCTACAAGCAGCCTGAAAATCAATGAAATTGTAAACTGATAAATACTTAATAAGTTAAAAATTACCTTTAAAATATAAGACCTGTCTGTTTTTTTTTTTTTTTTTTTTTTAATTATAAAATTTTGAGAATAAACACCTGTCTGTTTGTATTGGTGTATTTGTTTTTAGTTGTAATATACTAATATGCAACATATATGGAACTTTTTCTTTTTTACTGTCACATTCAAAGACACTCATAGCCCATTCTCTAAACAAAAACCTCACAGTGTGGATTGCTTCCAGCAAATAGGAATCTAAAAACTGCACGAAACGTACCCTGTAAAGACATTTTGATATTTTAGTTAAACTCAAACCCGTTCCATACCAACTTCTAACAACCTTGTTTCCACAAGGTACAAAACATTAATTGGAAACTTGGATACCATACATGTAGGGTTTTTTTTTTTTTTTTTCGTTAATTTTTGTTCCATACAACTAGTTGCAACTCATATGGGAGACGAAGGAATAGGCTTTTTTTTTTTCCATACAACTAGCTGCAACTCATATGAGAGACGAAGGAATAGGGTTTTTTTTTTTTAAGTGTAATTAAGCTAGAAACAGAAAAAGTGATAAAGCACAAACAAAAACAAAGGAAAAATAAAAACACCAAATACAGGAAAGGAAACAAAGATGAAGACAAAAAGATAGAAAATATAGAAAAACAAAAACCAAGAATATAGAGAAGCGAAGCAAAGTGATTCCCACTGACGAAGCAGGCTCAACGCCTCAGCATATAAAAAAATGGAGCACCATTGACCATTGTCAAACATCATCTTCAGTAACTTCTCTTTTTGGAAACGTAAGAGAATGTATAGCAGAAACAAACACGAGTGAATGTGATAATGGGGGTCGATCTTTATCGATCAGTTTTTCCTAGTAGAATTTTATTGGTTCGCGAATGATGTGATCATTTTGCATGGCCACTCTATGCATTTTGAAACTTAAAGGCAAGAAATTTAAATGGGATCTTTTTTAATATTTAAATATATGTCTAATAAATATTTTGAAGCAAATATTAAATACAATTCTTTAAACAAAATACGTACTTACGTAGATATCTATTAGTAATTCTTAACTAGATAAATGGAAGAGATAAGAGTGAATATTGTTTCAGTGGTTTATTTCCCTATAGGATTTTTGTGTGATCATTGTGATCATTTTTCTATAGTGAGCTCACATGGGTTATTTAGAGACCCACTAGAATTCTTAACGTGCAATTTTGTTCCTATTAATTATAATATGAATGTATCATTACTCGAATGCTTTTTTTTTTTTTTTTGTTGAGACCATTACTTGAATGTTAAATATGCTCAATGTTCACTTCTTCCGGCAAATTAGGATATGAATATTAAAATATTTTATGCTCTTCTATCTACCTATTGCCCCACTCTCAATTATATATATATATATATATATATATATATATATATCTTTGAGATATCTGAACTGCATGTTTGATAAAGTCAAATCTCATACCTCTAATTATGGCAAATATGCAATCTTTGTTATTTATAACTATTTTACTTGTAATATAATACATTATTATGCAATGCTTTTTTTCATATAAAATAATATTTTACCGTTACACATTGTAGACTATTTCTGGCCACACAATCCAACATGAGGTCCAAATAGGCTAGGATGTACCATGCACACATGGCGGGCTATTTGGCCACAGTCCAACACATTATTAATTTTAAATATAATATTTTTTTTCTTTAAAATCTACTTTTTGGCATTTTGAAATATAAAATTATTATTTAAGTTTCTGAATTCAATTGCTGCTAACATTTAATATTTCTTGTAATATAGGGTCTGTTTGGATATAACTTATTTTGCTGAAACTAAAAACTGAAAACACTGTAACAAAATAATTTTTAAATGTGTGAATAGTGCTGTGGGACCTATTTTTAATAAAAAAATTGATAAAAAGTAGAGTTTGTGAGATCCGTGAACAGTGCACAAGTGCACTGTTCACAGCAGACCGGGTCAACAGTTGCGGCTGGGGAGAATTAAAAAAAAAAAAAAAAAAACGCAAAAGAGGAAACGTAGACGGGCAAAACGCCCTATCCAAACTACACCATAGTCTATATTAGATCAGATTTTATTATTTTTAATTTAGAAAAAGTTATTTATGCAAATCCAACTATAACACACACACACATATATATATTATAGTAAAATTTTGTGAGCAATTAATGGATTTGGAAAAGACTCTAGCCTTCTTATATAATTTTGTACATTTGTACATCAAGTGAAGTAATTTCATCTTCTTCTTTTTTGTTTTTGTTTTTGTTTTTTGTTTTTTGAGAAGGAAGTAATTTCATCTATTTGAAAAAACTATTTTGAACTTTGAATTCTAAAAATAAATCTAAAAATTAATATTATAATAAATATTGTGGGGCCTAGGGATGGCAATGGGGCGGGGCGGGGCCGAAGGATGAGATCTTCGCCCCTGCCCCGCATGGATTTTTCTTGCCCCATCCCCGCCCCGCCCCACATGACGGGGAAAATTTCTTGCCCCATCCCCGCCCCTTAAGGCCCCGCGAAGACCCGCGAAGCCCCGCCCTACACCGTAAAACTTTATTTCTTGTTAATTTTCCCTACAACTATTACCATTTTTTCAAATAAAATGACATGTTTCAATAATAAAAATATACTTGAAATTATAAATAAATTTATCCTATCAAATCAAACTAATTTTTAGCAAAAACTAAATAATATTATCTAAATGTTTAACAAGACAATATCACAACAAAAATCTCATAACATGATAAAATAAAATTTTAACAAGCTTAAAGAAACAGTGTTGTTAAGCAGCCAAATGCCCATACAAAATTACAAAAACAATGACACAGACACATATTTAGAGCCACAGAGCCGTAACTCATTAAAAAAAATTATATTATGTTCATGATAAAAAGTAAGTTGAGAAAGACCGTATGAATCATGAATGAAATCATCAATTCAATAGTATATAAATTTGTTTCCAATAAAGACAAAAAAGAAGAAGTTAAAATTGATACCTTATTTCCAACTTTGCTAGAGAGAAAAAAGAGGTAGAGCCACGTTAGGTAGAATAAAATAAGCTGATGATATTTTTGTTTAAATAGTAGGGTTTTAGGGTTCAATAAAATTACAATTTAACCCTTATTAATGCGGGGCGGGGCGGGGATGGGGCGGGGTGGGTTTAAAAAGTGTAAACCCATCCCCGCCCCGCCCCGTGGTGTGGGTCTAAAATCTCGCCCCATCCCTGCCCCACCACCTTTGCGGGGCGGGGAAAACCCGCACGGGGCGAAGCGGGGAGGGGCGGGTCAAGCGGGGCGGGGAAAAATTGCCATCCCTACTGGGGCCCAATAATTCGTGGGCCAGGCCCATTTACTCATTGGGGCCCAAAGGCCTAGGTCGAGGAAAGTTATGGCTCAGGTTCTGTAATACAAGTATAAAATAGCCTTGGGATGCAGTCGAGGACGATTCAGTCCTCGGCATGTCCGAGGCCTCACCGGAAGGAAGGGCAAAAACGGTATAGGACCAGCTTGGAAGAAAATCTAAAATATCTAGGTCAATAGAGTAGGATACGCTGGAAAGTATAACGACCAGGGAAAGCTGCCCTTACTGCCATTCAATACTCTGCACCTGACAGAGCCATACTCTTCAGCTTTTACAACCACCCCCAACCACTCTGGGTATGGGCTGATGGGACAAGTATCAGTCTTGAAATGCCGATCCTACATGTGGACGAAGGATAAGGAACACAGGCTAGTATAAAAGGAAAAGTAAGCAATCCAGAGAGAGGGCTGGGAAAAATGGCCAAAAACCAGAGCCTCCCAGCCCTCCTCCAGGAGAAAGACTCCTAGGGCGAAAATGACTTAATCATGTATGAACACCACGAAAAACCCACTGTTTGGTGACCAAAACCTAACCTTTCAAATCCACGCTCTACAAATGATATTGTTTGGGCCTTTTTACGTGCGAACCCAACACTGTTACGGTTCGTTACAAATCGCGTCCTTACAATTGGTGCCGTCTGTGGGGAAGGCTTGTGTCTTGGCATAGGCGATAGGTCGAGACAGTTCCCTTGTCATTTCTAACAGCCGGTTATAGTGTTCTCGCGTAGGGTTCCACTAGGGGCTATGATTCTTGACTAGGGGTTACGCTTTGTAGCATCAATCGCGTGGATGGTTCTGGGGGCTTGGCCGAGGAGCCAATCCCCCTAAAGCTAAGACCCCATGCCAAAAACCGAGTTTTGAAGAAAAACTGAGTTTTGGACAGAACCAAGGTATTGCATGGTCCTCGGACTCAAACCTATGGGGAAACCAACTACTTAGATGAGAAAACTGAGTTTTGGACAGAACCAAGGTATTACATGGTCCTCGGACTCAAACCTATGGGGAAACCAACTACTTATTAATGTCTATCAAGTTTTGGATAGAACTAAGGTATTGCATGGTCCTCGGACTCAAACCTATGAAAAAGTCGGCTACTTAATAAAAGTTCTAAGTTGCTCAATCCTCGACTCAAATACCAGAAAAAGGTTAAAGTTATGAAAGTTGTTAGGAAGATGGTGGAACACCCTATTACTCAGCAACTTGGAGGGGCTGTTCATTTTTGGGCTATATATCTTCGGATGATTGCCTCCTACACCGCACCGAGCATTCAGTTGTCATCTCGGCTATTTTGGGGTAAGTGTTGTTTTCTCAGGTCGACATTATTGTGCCAAACAACTCTATTAAATTCATGATAATATCTTTCCCTTAGCAAGAGTTTTGACCCTAAGTGTCATTTGTTCAAGTCGGTATTATTGTGCCGAACAGCACTCGTAAGCTCACAATAGCGCCTTTTTCCTTGATAAGGGATTTCGACCCTATGTATTGTGCTCTAGGGTCGACGGTATTGTGCCAGACCGCCCCAATAAGCTCATCATAATATCTTTTCTTTTTCTTTTTAATATGGGTTTCATCCCTAAGTATCATTTGTTCGATTCAGTATTATTAAGTCGGGTAGTTTCTATAAACACAGAGTAAGATCTTTTTATTAACTAGGATGTCGGTCCTAGACATCGGTCAAAGTGTGAAAATGAAAAGAATTCACAAGATAGTATGTCTATTCACGGCGTAACCATTTCAGAAATAAAGAGATAGAGCATGTGAAATAAAGCAATAACGACTTTTATTAATATAAAGAGGTATTACAACGTACAAAGAAGGGCTTAAACAAGCCTATACAGAAGGTGGATTACAACAATAATAATAAAAAAAAAAAAAAAAAAACAACAGCAATATGACAAATAAACAGTTAGATGTCTTTTTAAACTCGTCTCCGAGGTTCTTCCAAACTCTGCCCCAGTAGCGCCCATATTGAGAGGAGGACCTTCTTTAGAAGAAGAAGGAGGAGATGAAGAAAAAGGAGGAAAAGAAGAGGAAGAAGGAAAAGCGCCAGGATGGATCTGGCGGTGGAAAGAAGAAGAAAGAGAGGTAAAAAAAGGCACCAGTGAAGGAAGAGAGGAAGAAGCAGGGACACTTTGTCCCTGCGTCAGTCCTGAATCCTAACACGCCGGTGCCATGTTAGCTATGCTCGTAAGAGAGCGGCTGGTACTGATAATGGGTGATCCCAGCTCAGTCGCGCCAAAAGTTTGACGCGACGAGCCTCTGCTTCGGATTTTGGCTGAAAGGAGGGTAAGAAGGATCTTGAGTCTCTGCCATCCCTGCCCTGACCGAGCCATTTCTAGTTTCATAAGAACATGGTACTTCTGAGAAGGGTATGGTTCCATCATTACTCACTCCTATCTCGAACGTATCACACTTTAAGATGTAACTAGCAGATAAAGAAAACTCTGGAGGTGGCTAAGGGTTTCTGGTTTCAGAAGGATTGAAAGGGTCTCTATATGAAAGAAATAACCTCATGCCTTTCTTCTTATATGAAGGGCAAAACGAGAGGTATTTAATCCGTCCAGATTTCCAAGAAAATCTGTAAACTAGACCATACCCGTTCCACTTCCCCACACCGTCAAATACCGTCGAATTTGAATGGTCTCGTAAAGGGAAATCATTAAAGGCGAGTTTTGAATAATCAAACGGCAAGAACGCGTCATGAATGAAATCAGAGGAATGTCTCGTAGCCCGGAATGTTTCCTGGGTAGATGAAGAGACACCAACATTGATGAAGGACAGAATTAAACGAGCCCTAATAAAGGCTTAGCATTATCAAAACCCTCCTCTCCAACCAAGAGGTCAGACAGCAGGATTTTAAGGGGCTATTGTGGGGCCCAATAATTCGTGGGCCAGGCCCATTTACTCGTTGGGGCCTAAAGGCCCAAGCCGAGGAAAGTTATGGCCCAGGTTCTGTAATACAAGTATAAAATAGCCTTGGGATGCAGCCGAGGACGATTCAGTCCTCGGCATGTCCGAGGCCTCATCGGAGGGAAGGGCAAAAACGGTATAGGACCAGCTTGGAAGAAAATCTAAAATATCTAGGTCAATAGAGTAGGATACGCTGGAAAGTATAACGATCAGGGAAAGCTGCTCTTACTGCCATTCAATACTCTGCACTTGACAGAGCCATACTCTTCAGCTTTTACAACCACCCCCAACCACTCTGGGTATGGGCTGATGGGACAAGTATCAGTCTTGGAATGCCGATCTTACACGTGGACGAAGGATAAGGAACACAGGCTAGTATAAAAGGAAAAGTAAGCAATCTAGAGAGAGGGCTGGGAAAAATGGCCAAAAACCAGAACCTCCCAGCCCGCCTCCAGGAGAAAGACTCCTAGGGCGAAAATGACTTAATCATGTATGAACACCACGAAAAACCCACCGTTTGGTGACCAAGACCTAGCCTTTCAAATCCACGCTCTACAAATGATATTGTTTGGGCATTTTTACGTGCGAACCCAACACTGTTACGGTTCGTTACAAATCGCGTCCTTACAAATATCATTCTTTAAAATTTAAAAAAAAAAAGATTGAGATTAAGACTTTTTTATTTCCCAATCTGTCATCCGTAATTTTTTTTTTTTCCTTTTTAAATAAATAACATATTTTTGGGGCCTTTTTTGTGTATGGTGTGTTGGGCTGAGCTGTCTCCTGCGGTGATGGGCCCAAATGTTTCTAAGTAAAGGAATTGGGGCCGGTCCAATTGTAACTCAATTTGGGTCGGTTTGTACACAAACTTATGCCTTGTCTACCAAGAGTAAACTTACGGCAAGCAGAACTGTTTCAGACGAGTTACGGCAGACAGATATAATAATAATAACCAAAACAGAGTATTCTGATTATTAAAATAAATGGTTATGTAATCCCTACTTATAAAGCATGATTACAATCATGATGATGTCAATCACAGAGAAAGTAAAGAAAATAATACGAACTAATCAAATGGGCATAAATCAAGTTTTAAGTTTAGTCTGCCGAAGTAAAGCCAAAGAGGGGAGAACGTCTCTTCTCAATGTAAATAATCTCCCAGGAAAGGATCCTGCTGTGGGGATTAATGGTTTTGAGGGAGTCGGACCTGAATGGTTATTGCCCAGAAAAGGAGTCCTTGTTTACGTTTTGGAAGAGAGTAAGATTTAAGGGTGAGAGAGGGAAACCGATCTACTGGTGCATGCCCACTGTATTACCTCTCATTTTTCCTTAATTTTCTCTCTTTTCTTATTTGTTTTCTTTCTTATCTTTTTTCTCTTCTATTTACTCTGTTTTTCTTTCTACTCCGTAAAAATGCTCTGCTTTTCCATCCCCTCTTCAGGGCGCGGCAAGGGCCCTTTTATAGTGCCTACCGTGACCAATGTTTTACCGTTTTTCCCCTTAACCGCCTTTGTCTGGTCTGGGCGTACTTGCCGACCACCAGGTCTGTGCGACATTCACCCTTGCCAGATAGAGGCAGGTTTGTTTCGTTCCTCAGTATACCGTAACACTTCTTCCTGCCACGGTATAAATGCTTTCTCTCTCTACTCTCAAGACATGTACCCAACGGTTCCCCCTCAAACTTGCTTCTTTTGGGTGGTCTATCATCCCAGCAGGACGTACCTCCCAAAAGGGCTTGGGCAGGAGCCGCAAAATAGATCTTTTCCCCTCTCTCCACCACCAAACCATACCCCCCTTTACCTCTTACCTCTGGCCCATGGCCCCACCACGTCCTATATTGGCTGGGTACAGGCTGGTGGTGCCTAGGTCTTGCACGTGCTTTCCTTTCAAATATGTCCAAGAGTCTGCCTGCTGCTCATGTGTTTGCCATGATCTGGAGGCTCTCCGTCCGTGTTTTCTGACCTTTTATGTGGGTTTTTTTTTTGTTTCCCGCTCCATTCAAAAGCTGGGCTTTGTCTAATGATGAGCCTTACATTTCTTTGGTCCACTCTTGATTTTCTTTATTTCTTGCAACGTTGAACTGTTATTCCTGTCATAATAATTTAATTCTGTTGGACCTCTTTTGGGCCAGCCGTTTATCCCTTTTCTCAGTGGCCTGTCATGGGCACTGTTTTGCTTTTACTTATGGACTCCTATGTCCCTTTAGGCATCCACGGCCCGATTGCTATCTTTGGGCATCCACGAGCCGATTGCTCTTTTTGGGCTTCCTCGGCCTATTTGCTAATTCCACACTCCCATGGGCTTTTTACTAACTTCATTGGACTTCCCCGGCCCAATAACCTTATTCTTATCTTTGGGGTTCATGGGCCTGTCATAAACCCCTTACTCTCTTAGTTTGCATTGTCTTGGGCTTGCGGTGGCCTTTTCTCACTTTTCTACCTCATACACTGCCCATGAGATGTTATTTCTTTCTTTCCTGGCTCTTTTGAGTCTGTTTGCCTCTTCAAGATCCATTTATTTATTTGTTGGGCTTGTGATCTATTATTCCTGCCGCTTGAGCCTAATGGGTTTTTACTATCTATTTTGTCAATTGTTTGTAGTCCTCATTATTGAACTTTCTTTCTGTCTGTCTGGACTTTCATAAATGACCCTCAACACATATATCTAATGAAATAAATAGAAGAAGCACTTTTAAAGAAGGGGGGGGGGGGGGGGGGGGGTACAAACGGAGCATTAGGTCTGCGGCTGCTTTTAGTTTTAGATTGATAGAATCTAGAGTCTAGACTAGGATAGTACTACACTGCTACATCGGTGAGGGATATTTTATCAATTTTTGTTACTTTGTTATGTAAAAACTTTACAATTTTAGTATTATTATTATTATTTTAGTTCTTACAAAGGGGAACAGACAAATTCACTAAATTACAAAAAATTTAACTGATTTAAGTTTTCTCCTATGATTACTATTTTTTTATAGGCTATGATTACTATTTGAATTCACTAAATTACAAGATTTTTAACCGATTTTAAATTTTCTCTATGATTACTATTTGAAAAACTGACTAAGACAATCACCTTAAAATTGTATATTTCAATCTTAATTGTTTTCTACTTGTTGATGTACCTAACGTAGTGTGTGCATTATAAAGCATTTGAAAAAGACTTGAATATCAAATATGCTGGGCCAAAGACTTGAATATAATGCTGGCAATATTCATTGATAATGTATGGTTAATTATTCATTATTTTAGTACAGGGGAAAATGTAATTCGTTACTTCTTATGGCAATTTTAGTTATTTTAATACAATAAATTTATTTAACGTTTACATTTTCAAATAAGTTTTGAAATTTGAGTAAATATGAAAATATGCTAAATTTGAGTGAATATGAAAATATCTTGAAAATGAATAGTTAATTTTTTAAGATCATGACATAGGTTTTAGTTAACTCAATTAATAAAATTCATTTTTTCAACTAAAAAAAAAACAGAGAGAAAATAAAAGAAAAAGTAAAATCTTCTCTCTTTGAACATAGAACATAGGTTCAAATCTCGCCTACACCTAAAACAAACCCAATATTGTTGTCTTGGCCTTATAAAGAGAAATCTTTATGGAATAGATGCCATAATTTTCAAATCTTATCTATCGATCTATCAAAAAGTAAAATATATTAAAAAATTTCATTGAAATTTATACTTGAATTAAGAATAACTAGAACATGGTCTATTTTTTTATTCCTTGAAATTTAACTGGAATGTAGAGCAATTGAATCTAACCAGAAGACACATCAATTAATATTTTGAATAACCTCTTGACGTCACAAAATATATATATAGGACCACGCACTTTTGTGCCAAAACTTTGATGTGATAGATTGTAAGTGGTAGAGAAAAAGTAGTGGATACATATGATTATAGGCAGCCAGTCACAATCTACCACATAGGATAGTTGTGGAAAAGAGTTTGATAAATGATGTAGTCCTAGAATTCCTCTGACATCACATGTAACCTCGAGGTGTTTAGAACACGATGTGTGTATACATACATACACACACATATATATATATATATATATGTATACATACACACACACATATATATATATATATATATATATATTGTTTAGGCGGCTCAGTACACCTACAGAATTCATAGACTTCAATTTGGACACATATATATATATATATATATATATATTGTTTAGGCGGCTCAGTACACCTACAGAATTCATAGACTTCAATTTGGACTGCACAATCTAGTGATGGTGCAAATCGCAATGTACCTGCTCATATGGTATATTTAAGATTTAAGATATGGGGTTGACATGAGTTATACTTTAGCAATTTGCATTCTAAATAATGTAGGGCAGAGAAACTCATCTTAAATATATTGGGATTAAAACACCCAGCACCTAACCTAGACTCATTGAAAGATCGAGGATTAGAATTATTTCTTAATTGCAGCTACCCAAAATGAAAAACATGAAAGATATATTGCCTATCCTGTCTTGCTTGGTTTTCTCTTGGTTGTTCAGCATTGACTTTACAAATGCAGCATATAAATTAAGAGCAGGCAAGGTAATGAGAAACTGGGAATTCTAAAAGTCTTCAAGCAAGCTCTTTCAGTTATGATTCTTCAGTCTTGGTTCTTCCAGCAACCGCTAGGTCCACTACTTGGGGATTCAATACATAAACTACAGAGATATGAAGATAGTTTGGGTGGCCAACAACAGAATTCGTTGATGGATAGCTCTGGAGTTCTATCCATCAATGGTGATGGGTACCTGGTTATTACCAATGGCAAAGGGACCTCTAACAACCTGCAATAAGTAATAATACAAGTGAGTCACTTCTTGATTCTGGGAATTTAGTTTTGTGAGCAGGAGAAGAGATTGTGTGGCAGAGCTTTGATTATCCATCTGATACAATTTTACCAGGCATGAAATTGGGGCTCTTTGACTTAAAGCCAGAACAGTATCAGAACCTGTTTCTTACCTCATGGGTAACACTAGAAGTTCCAGCTTCAGGAGCATTTAATGTTGGTGTTGATCCAAACACAAAGCAACTTGTGATTTAGCAAAGAGGGTTTCTATATTGGCACAGTGGTAATTGGAATGGGAAATTTAGCTAGCATAGGTGATAATGATAAGTTTAAGTTCAGCTACATATTGAATGAGAATGAGAACTACTTCACTTTATCTGTGAATGATTACAACTTTTATTCAGGGATTGGGATGAACCCATCTGGGCAAATTGACATGTTTATAGTGGGGCTCGATGGATCTTCAGCTCTGTGGTCCCATCATCCTGCGATGATGAAGAAGAATAAAGGTCCAAGGGTTGTATAGTGCCAATGCCATCCAAATGCAGCAGTGGCAACAAAGTCCCTCTTACAAGTGGAACCATGGATGAATGGGAATCCTTTAACAATCTTATTCTTAGTCTCAGTGACTGCAAAGAGATATGCAGGAACAAGTGTTCTTGAAAGCTTATGCGTCTGAACAATCTGATGGGACAGGGTGTGAACTTTCTTATGGCCAAAAGCTTGATCATCTTGATAGATCGGATGCAGAATTTTTTTACATTCGAAACAACACAGTTTTGGAAAAGGTAGAGGTTACAATAAAAATTTAAGTTAATCAATACTTTAATTGACATAAAGGCATGTATATAAATCTGAATTCAATAACCAATTTTTACTCCTGATCATTTCAACCACTAATTGAACTCTATCATTCCTGATTCTACTTGTAGCTTGACCTACACAATGCTAAATCACATCATAGTTAGAACTATGAACAACTAAATACTAATCTGTGAAGTTAATATGTCTAATGAGTAATCTATGTATTTATGTATTCTCATTTAATTTAATATGGAATAAACTTTGTGTAAAGCAAAATCAATCTCTAACATTGGAACTAATGATCAGCCATGTTGTTTACCTTTTCTAGAGACTCCAAGGAAGAGGCAGCTGTGGTTAACTATTGGTAGTTCAGTGGCTTCCTTGATAATTCTTATTCTAGTTATCTCACTGTGCTATTCACAGCGTAAAGATTTCTGTTTTCAAGGTACCATATCCTAGTTAACACTTAGCTGCATTCTAAAGAGAAATTTCTGCTTGTAGTAACCAGGTAAGAAAGGAAGCAGTAATGGGTGCAGCATGGGCCAGTGCATGGAGCTATTTATGCATGAATTAGGTACCACAGCAGCTATGAATGAACTCTGGCTCAACAAAGCTAAAGTTATATGGAAGGAAGGATCATGAATTTACATTTGTTCTGCTTTTCCAGCATAAAAAATTGGCACAGATTACTTCTCTGAAGTGAATAAACTAGGTCAGGGTGGTTTTGGGCCTGTTTATAAGGTAACATATAATGATATAAGTACTTGTGAGGTGTGGGGGGGCAAGGGCTGGGATTTAAGTCTCCAGAAGGGAGTTTCACACACATATACACTTAGATTAGATTAAAGTAGAATTTCTATCTTGTATTAAAAAAAAAAAAAAGATTTCAAAGGGTTGATACATTTCTTTAATAATATAGGCATTTTGAAAAATAACAAGGTTGTCTTGTAGGGTACGTTTGTTGATGGATCCCAGGATATCTGATTTTGGCACAGCAAAAATCTTTGGAGAATGAATCTAGAGCATATGTGAATTAAATTATTGGAACATAGTAAGTAAGCGACCTTTATTTTATATGTGAACTGAGTCATATACTACATGATAAATGCATTCCATACTTGGTGCAGCTTTTAAATGAAAATAAAGCATTCCATTTACATATTAATAGAATTCTGGTGAATGATGGAAACAGTAGTTATATGTCTCCTAAATATGCCATGGATGGTCTTTTTTCCGAGAATCCAATGTTTCAGCTTTGGAGTTATGATGCTAGAGATCATAAGTGGCAAGAAAAAGAGTGGTTTCTACCAGTTAAATTGCTCTTCAAACCTAGCAGGATATGTAAGTGACTACAATAAGGCTCTTTTTTTGCTACTATTTTGTCTTTAGAGCTGATTGCATCTCCTAAATTCTTAGTTCCTATTACAATGTTGACAATCAACACCCTTGTAGGCATTGGATTTGTTGAAAGAAGGAAGAGGCTTGTAGTTAATGGATCCCACTGGTTGAAACACGTTCAATAGGCAACTTATGCAGTGTATTCAAGTAGATCTCTTGTGTGTGCAAGAATGTGCAGCAGATAGAACAACAATGTCAGATTCTGTGTATATGCTCTAGAGTGAATTGACAACTCCCCCAGATCATAAAAAACCTGCTTTTTCTACCATTGCAAGCACAAATGACAATGAGTTGTCAGAAAATCCAGGACCCTGCTCTGTTAATGATGTGACAATTTCAAATATATAGGGTCAATAACATTCTAGGAGACTAGGACTTTATTCAGTAAACTCACTTCTTGCCTAAGCTCATCATTACATATTTTCCCTCAGCAAATAACATCACTTTGTTCACCATGTGCAGTATGATAAATGTTCATTCCAACGTTACAAAGTTTATGACGTGTATCATGGATGTGATTCTAAATCAAAATTTACATTCCAATGGAGAAGCCTGATTGAACCAATCCTATTCATGTTATGTTCTAGATTACGTACTTTTCCTACTTGATTCACTTTGACATACATCATGGTCAACAGCTTATGCAACAGTTATATAATGATTATAATATGTTTGAGGGTAGAGTTCCTTGGTAAAAAATTATGAGCATATAAGCATTTGAAAGTAACTCCAGATGAGTTCTAAAACACAGCAAATGCAACTCACTTGCAAGATTCAAAACTTTATCTTAAGCAACTCAATCGTAGCCCTTCCCTAGACAGTTAAGACAACGTTGTACCCTGTCATGAGAAACCATCGAAACAACACATAAGCATTGCAGTATTGCACAATAGGGAAACTCAAAAAGCAAACTCTTTCTCAAAACACGGTTTATCAAATAAATTGAGGTTTCATGCTCAAATATCATGAAGAGTTTCAAAAGGCAGATTAAAACTTCTAATTGCTTCAAATTAGCATTCCAAAAAAAAAAATTCAGTAAATTCAACTCATGCATAATGTACTTCTTTCCATAACCCTTTGTTAGGTTACTTCAAAAACTGTTGAAAATGCAACTAAAAACAAGTCAAAAAAAATACCCAAATCTGTTCAATGCATTTTTCCTACAGTTCAACTTATAAAAGAGCAGAAAGGAAATTGTTTTCCCAGCAACCAAACAAAGCACAAAAGAAAAATTTTAGACCAAGCACTTTAAATAGAGCTCCAACAAATAAATAAATAATAATAATAATCAGAGAGCAACCTGTTTCCTTCGCAAGTGGGGCAAACGCAAGGATTGATAACCACAGGGTCAAACATAGGCGACCACTCTATGGTGGCATTTCCATTGCACAGTTTGCATATATAAAACCCTTTTCCTCTGCAAACCCCACAAGGCAACGCCACCTTTCTCTGCACAAAAAACCCACCAAGAAAATCAAACTCAGAAGCAAAAAGAATAGCAAAAGAGAAAAAGAGAAAGATAAAAAAAGTTTGGGAGCCGGAGATGGTTTGGCTTTTGAGTTTTACCCGTTTCGCTTCGCTGACGAAACGAATCGCTTTGATAGTGGCGGTGGAAGCGAGGTTGAGAGTTATAAGTCCACCGGTGATGACAGCGGCTACGGTGGCCAACGGGCGAATTGGCTTTGGTATCATTTTTGTGTGTGCGAATTTTTTCAGAGGCAATTTTTCAAACAGTTGGAGTGCATGAAGGTGATTCTGCAGGAAACCCAATCTCCTTTCAAATCCTTTTGGTCCAGGTAAGCGTCCCACTTCCAGCGTGGCCTTTGACGGCTATAATTCTCTAGAGAGCTACTACAAACAATTTGACTTTGACACTGCTGACGTGGCAGATTGTCAATTAAAAAAGTGATATGGCGATGAGGCCCTATATAAGAACGAGGGAAAGTTTGCTGACTAATAATTTTCTATTACAACAAGAGGAATGACCATTGTGATCGGTGAATAACAAAAATAATAATATAAGTGTCTGAGTGTTGATGTGAAAGTAATATTGTTTCAGGAGCTCATTTATTTTTTCATTGCCAAGTAGCAAGGGCCATTTGGATTGGTTGCAGTTGGGGCATAAGAGCTAACAAATTAAATATTGCATCAAATGAGGACATCCTCAAAGTGGTCTTGAACTTGGACGAGCTGAGTGCACTTCAAGTGGCAGTCACGGTTGAGGCTATCTGGCATCTTAATTAGGAATCAAGTAAGGCATTATGGTAGTGAGAAACATCATTTCTACCATATGCAACGCAGAAAATAGAGTTAATGAACTTTTGAATGCTTTGGATCAAGAGCTGGATAAAGAAAAGAGAGAGAGGAATTGACTTCATGGATCCCCTATCCTAAAAACTATAAAAAAAATTTGAATGTAAATGCTGTTGTCTCACAGGATTTCACCTCCCTAGTTGTGGTGGCTAGAAATGAGAATGGAGTGGTGTTAAAGGTATGGACTAAAATTATGCACTCCTACTCAAACTGAAGCAGCTACAATTTTGTGGGCATTAAACTTGGCTATCTCTGAAAATTGGTGTAGCATCATAGTGGAAGGGGATGCAAAAATATGTTTTGAAGCCTCGTCTAAAGAAGAAGAAACAACTGACTGGTCTATCTCCTCAATCATTTGTAATACTTTTTATTTGAGTTTATCTTTTGTTAGTTGTGAGTTTTGTTGGGTTAGGAGATCTCTAAACACTGCAACTCATTTTGCTGCTAAACATGTTGCTCTTAAACTAGGTTTCTTTTGTAATAATTGTAATCTGCCTCCTTTTATCTTGGAAGTTTGTAGGCAAGATTGTTGTACTGCCTTTTCTTTTGTTTAGTCTTTAATGAAATGGAAGTTCATCAAAAAAAAAAAAAAAAAAAAAAAAAAAGTAATATTGTTTCAATGACTACTTCTGTTACTTCAACACAAGTTTGATAAATAAATAAAAATTTAAAAAAAAAGTTATATACATATCATTATTCTCTTTGCTTATTGATAAGGGTTCCCAAACCTCAAGAAGAAACTCACTAATACAATCAAAGTTCTTTCAATTGAAACATACTAGTATCCCTAATTACTATTTTCAATAGTGACTTACTCATGTGAACACTTGCAACTCCAACTCCTTGAACATCTTCTATTTTGAATTCATTTACAACAACTTCTCGATCTTCATAGCAAGCCCTGGGATGCCTTTAGGCTTCAACCTTAGTTTGCACTATGGAATCAGCAACATTGTATTAATTCTTCCCTTTTGAACTCACACTTAAATAAGTGGGGTTAGGATTTTCTTTCTGATAGCACAAGTTTTTCAACCTCTATAAAACCTATAAAAGTCGGGCATAAATGAATATTTTCATAGGCACTCTAATTAGGGTTACAAAAATCCACTTGTAAAACAAACACAATGTAAAATGCATTAGATAAAAAACTATATGTGCGATTCTCAATTGATAAAAGATGTGTCAAGTAAGTGTCAAGATTCTAGAAACTATTCTTTCCTCTAATTGATCTTGGGTCTTTGTCTTAAAACTTGAAATACAACATTTTGTGACTTTCAAGACTCAACCTTTTTTTCATGGGATGCCAACATTCAATCTATTGAACTTAACAAATTATATGATTTAATTATTATATAAAAATAAATTTGAAGAGAAAACAAAGATCTGGAGTGTGGCCTCCTTGGTTCTCGAGTACAAGTAAATCGGTCTCTGCTCAAATATGTTGTCCCCTGGTTCCCTCCTTTAGAGCGAAGCCTTTGCAACATTGCAACCCTCCTTGCCATGGTTGTCAAAATTGCGATTTGGATCATAGGATCACACGATTTTACGATCCCACCTTACCAAAACGTTTAGGATCGCACTAGGATTGTAAAAATGGTAGGATCGTAAGTAGGATCGTAGGATCATATGGGATCCTACCAAAAACATAAATTTTTGGTTTTTTTTTTTAATTTTTTTATGGGATAAATTTTTTGTTTTGATGAAGTTTTAAGGGTTTTTATTTTTTCATGTTGTGATGGTATGACTTTTTTATTTTATTTTTATAAAATTATGTTAACCTAATCAAATGTTTTTTAGTTTCTAGTTCACTTGTAATCAAAATGAAGGAATGCTTCATCATTTCTAAATGAAGAATTTGATGTTGGCTTTGCTGCCTTTTAAGCTATAATGTTGTTAAATTTGTTTGATCAATATACTAATTTGTGTTCTGATATTACTAAAATATTTTTTTATATATAATTTTATAAGTTATGCTTGTATTTGTATATTAATTGATTGATTTTTTTCAGCAAACTCTTTAATTGTTGCTGAGTGGTATAACTTGAATAGTTGAATGTAAAATTATATATTGATGTCTTTTGCAACTCTAGTATACAAATATATATTATCTACATAGATGATGAAATAGATGATGATGATGATTAGGAATTTAGGATAGAAGTTATAAGAACCTTAGAATGAGAATAATTAAATGTTCATTTCACCTTAATATTCATTTTGCTTTTAAATTTCATATTGTAGTTAGATAGTTTCAATTTGCTAACTTATTTTGGATTTCAAACTTGGAACTTAGAACTTGAAAAATATTTTCCATATGTTTTGATAAATATTTTGGTATTTGATTGCTAATTAAACATTTATTGAACTTTTTAAATACATTAGGTCAAAACTTAAATATATTTGTTTCATTAGTATAGACTTAGTGATGTATGACATGCAAATTACATCATATGATGCAAATCTTAGTTATTTTTATGGATGAATTTATAATTTACATGATTATTTAACATACAAAACCATTATCAATGTGTTTTTTGCTTTAAATATGAAAATATATAGAATCCTACGATTCACGATCCGATCTTACGATCTACGATCTCACCTACTTTCAATGATTCTACGTAGGATCCCGATTTTGAAAACTTTGCTCTTTGCAATTAACACAACAAAATACCTTAGCTTAAAATACTCTCTTTTTGTAAGGTGACGCCCTCAATGTGATCAAAGCTTTTAGGAAAAAATTTCCATTAAAAAAAAAAAAAATCTTTTAGGCAAAACCATAGTGATATAGATTCGTCTATCCAAACTCCAAAGTATTATTGAAGGTACAAAAGCTCACCTCAAAGTCTTTGTCAGCCTGGGATTTTGTTCATGTAAAAAGGAACTCAAATTTTTTTGTTCACAAGTTGACTAGACTTGGCGATTGACTCATAATATTGATGGGCCATTAGCCATCTCTTCTATTTCTCAAAGGGTGTTTCTCCCTATCAGGTAGAGAATGCCTTGAAGACAAATTGTTTTGCCTTCCTTTTAAAATAAAAAAATTATTTATAATTGGAAAATTAGCTGTTGTCTTGTCTCACACAAGTTTTTAAATTCACGATTTCTAGTTCTAAAATTATGATAAATTATAAATTGTTTGAAAAAATTAGTTTAGTTATTGCGAAATAATATATTTAATTATTTAATTAATATTCTAAGCTCTAAAGATAATTAAAAAATATACATAAATTGACCCCCAAACTCAAATTAAAGTAAGCGATATATACATAAGTTCTTGTCTATCACACAATATAGCCCCACATCCAATATAAAACAACTTATAAAAAAGGGGAAAAATATAAAGAAACATAGGAAGAAAATATTGTCACGAATGTTAGTGCAATCGGAGAAGCTGCCAATATGAACCACCCCAAAAATCCAAACCCTTGTGTACATGTTCAAATTAAAACCTATTTTAATAAAGAATTAAGGGCGACCAGAGCAACAACTCCCCTCTAAAGTCTAAAGTTATTACAATGAATTCATAAATTGGACAGTCCTTATCTAGAAGGGTCTAAGGGACTTTTCCTAATTTTGACGTGACAGTTCTATTCATTTCTGTTTATATGATGTAAATGAGTTAATTCTTGAGATGAGTATTAAAAATTTTATTTTGTTTGGAATGAGAGTTCTAAACATGGATATAAAGGGTATTAAGTATTAACAATTCAAAATCGATTAATTTTATTTTATTTGGAGTACGAGCTTTTCACTAAGCTTAATTAGATGTAAGTTTGGATAATTTTCTTGTCGAGCAAGCTCAAGTTGGTTTAGAAGCTATTTGATTAACTTTTGTACTTTAACATTCCTCTCAAACTTGAGGCAAAGACGTATCAAAAACTTGAGTTTGGAATGAAGGTCTTTAATGCCCCCATCAAATGAATCGACAACCACCAAGAAATGTCTGAAAAGGATCACCCCTGAAGAGGAAGGATCCTATGAAGCTCTTGATGCAAGTGAAAAACGCAAAAAGAGCTTTGGTACAAGAGCACAATTAGACTACATCAAGGGAAGCAACTTATGGTGTCATTTGAGAGTTAGCCTAAAAGAACTCCTTCCTACTAAGAAGTGCAGATCGAGTCTTCAGTAGGGGTTGGAGTACATGTGCTGTTTTGCAGAAGAAAATCTTAGTGGCTAAACTATGTGTTACAATGAATGCAATGTAAAGTATATATAAGATTACGTTAGGCTTAATATGGTAAGCTTAAAACCATGGGTTTCTACCAAACCATGGTCTACTCTACTTATGGTACCATAGTTGAGTCTATTGATGTTTCTCCAAAAAAAAAAAAAAAAAAAAAAAAAAACTATTGATGGTATAGCGTATTGTATTCTAACAATAACAATAAATCTAGTGTCCCAAAAAATTTCGTGATTACTGATCTTACTTACTGTGCTTGGTGACTTGGTGCAGGATAAAAGTGGTGTTAGTGATAAACCTATAAGAAGTCAATGTTACTCTATTTAGTATTTACAACTAATCACTTTAATAAGTTGTATAAAATGTTGAGAGAAATTTTGCATCTCTAGAATTAGCACTGCAATTCAGGTTGCTTCCATAATATTTTAATGATTTAAGCGCAGCATTTGAACACGTTACTGAGTTTTTATTTGACTTCCATTTCTTAAACCAGTGCTCCAAGAAAGCTCGTGAATGGTAACTTAGGCTGTGAACATTTTGGTCCCCATCTTACATTTGCTGCCTATCTTTTATACTTCTAAGATGAGAATATCCAAAGCATTTTTTGTTTTTCTTGGTATCTTCTTCTGTTTCTTTGTCTGCTTATCTCTTGCACTAGACACTCTTAGGCCTGGGGAGAACTTGTATGGCACTGAAACCTTAGTTTCTGCTAGTGGGGTGTTTGAGTTAGGTTTCTTTGGCTCTAGTGAGTCCAGCAATGAATATCTTGGAATTTGGTTCACGAATGACAAGAACAAGAAAGCTATTTGGGTTTCAAATACAGATGCTCCCCTCATGGGTTCCCCGGGGGTTCTCAGCATAAGGTATGATGGCAACTTAGTGATCAGTGGTAGAGGGCCAATTCCCAGAATTGTGAATTATGGACAACTTGCAACAAGTAGCAAAACAAGTGCAAAGATTCTTGATTCTGGAAATCTGATTCTTATGGAAGGAGAAAAGATTATATGGCAGAGTTTTCATTATCCAACTGACACATTTCTACCAGGAATGAAATTGGGGTGGTTTGACATAGGCACAGATCATGTTATGAAAACATTTCTAGTTTCATGGTTAAGCCCATCTGTCCCAGGTAATGGTCCTTTTTCTCTAGGCCTGGATTCAATTACATTGTCCACATTCAATGTATGGCGCAGAGATGATTCTTATCAGCAGATTGGTTTCTGGGATGGTCATACATTCAGATTCTTTTTCCAGAATCCATTGGATGGTTACAATTTCAGCTTTTTCTCAAATAGCAAGGAGGTTTATCTTACTTTCAATAATAAGGGAAGTTACTTTTCATGGTTTGTTTTAGCTTCAAATGGGTATATTAATGAGTTCAAGATGGATGGGCAGGACATTTCAGTTGTGAATCATTCACTATGTGATGACACACAGGTGAGCAAATCAACTGACTGTTTGGTAATGAAGCCATCAAAGTGTGAGGAGGGAGGTAATTTCTCAGAGATAAGAGGGTTGATGCCAAATTCAATGGTGATAAATTGGTCCATTCATACGGGTCTGAGTGATTGTGAGCTAATTTGCAGCAGCAATTGTTCATGTACTGCTTATGCTTCTCTCCATGATGATGGAACCGGTTGTGAACTTTATTACGGAGATAAAAGTGATCTTCTAAACATGATAGAGAGAGGAAACAACACTGTTTATGTGCGAGATGATGCTCCTGAATCTGGTAAGCTTTCTATAATTAGTCTAAAATTGAGATTGTTAGAGGCTAATTGTAATCAGTTAATGAATCTAGTGTGGTTAATTGACTTTTATCTCATTAAATTTACAATAACTTTCTACTGTTCATGGCTCTTGTCCTCTCTAATTGCTTCCAAATTGCCTATCATTTATTTTTCAGCCTTTCTCAGAACTATGTATTATTCATAATGAGAGTGTTGACTGATCTTAGTTTATAAGATGCAGACAAATTTTTATTGTCAATGCATAAGTTGATAGGGATTCTTTTTGTTTCTCAGATCTTCAAAGGAAGAGGAAGCTGGTGTTGGTCATAGCTCCAGTTGTCTCCTTGATATTGATCATTTTGATGCTATTTCTGTGTTATTTACGATGGAGAAAGTGTGACTATTTAGGTAATCTCTCTACATTGGCCAATGCAGTTTATTTAGCCACATGATGTTGCGTGTAATTACTTGTTCATATTAACAGGCGCAAATGGGAGACAATGCCGCATAAGAGACAGTGTGGAGTTGCTACTATTGCAGTTAACTAATAATGAAAATGCTACAAATTATATTGAACTCGGCAGGAAGAAGGATCATGAATTGCCTCTCCTCAGCTTTTCTTGTATAGCAGCTGCCACTGACAATTTCTCAGCTGCCAATAAGCTAGGAGAAGGTGGTTTTGGGCCTGTTTATAAGGTATGAGTTGATTTTTATGCCAAACAAATAATAAGATTGCTTTGATCACACAAAAGAAGATAAAATTATAAATGCAGCTGATATACCAGATGATCTCATTCACATTTTCTTAATGACTACTATATCTCATAGAAATGAATGCCTTTCTTTCCAGTGGGTTATGATTTTAGTAGCATTTCCTGAGAATAAAATGGTTAGTAACATCTATATCATGAAACCAACAAGCTGAATAAATAGGCCTAGCTTTATAGGCTACTCATATATCTGATAAAATTGTCAGTTTTATAAGAAATAACTAGCATCTAAATTCTGTTTCAGGGTGAGTTACGAGGACATGAAATTGCAGTCAAAAGACTATCTAAAAGTTCTGGACAAGGATTAGAGGAATTCAAAAATGAGGTGAAATTGATTTCTAAGCTCCAACACAGGAATCTTGTTAAGGTTTTGGGTTGTTGCCTTGAACGAGAAGAAAAGATATTAATATATGAATACATGGCCAACAAAAGCTTGGATTATTTCATTTTTGGTTTGTAAACTCATCTAGAACCATATCTGTTTCTTTTTCTTTAGTTTGTTAATGCATTCAGATGGTTGAATATACAAGTAATGCAGATCCAACAAGACAAATGTCACTAGATTGGAAAAAGCGTGTTGACATCATTGAAGGGATCGCTCAAGGGCTTCTCTACCTTCATAGGTACTCAAGCTTAAGAATCATTCACCGAGATCTGAAAACTAGCAATATATTGTTGGATGCTTATATGAATCCCAAAATATCAGATTTTGGCATGGCAAGAATTTTTTTTGAGAATGATGATCGAGCAAAAACAAAAAGGGTTGTTGGAACATAGTAAGTCCTGTCAATTTTATAAACATGAAATAAGGGAACACAATTAGATAACATCATGCTTGCATTCATATGTATCCTCGGCAGACAGCTAACTAATTTATTGTACTTTGTAAGCAGTGGTTATATGTCTCCTGAGTATGCAGTGCATGGCTTTTTCTCTACAAAATCTGATGTATTCAGCTTTGGAGTCATTCTGTTAGAGATTGTGAGTGGCAGGAAAAGCACAACTTTCTGTCAATCAGATAGCTCTTTGAACTTGCTAGGATATGTAAGTGATCACATTAGACTTTGTTCCTGAATATTTTTTATCACATGCCTTCTGAGTACTGATTTTGAAGTTACATATGGAACCTTTTAAGGCTTGGGATCTATGGAAAGATGGGCGATGCGTAGAGTTGATGGATCCAACATTGACTGATTCATGTCCATTGAATGAGCTTATGCTATGCATTCAGGTGGGCCTCTTATGTGTTCAGGAAAAGGCAGAAGATAGGCCAACCATGTCAGATATTGTTTTGATGCTCAGCAGTGGAGTGACTTTGCCTACTCCAAAACAACCTGCCTTCTCTACCCTTCTAAATGTTGATTTACCAACAGGAATGCAAAAAGCTTCTCAAAATTTTGTAACATTTTCATCAATGGAGGCTAGATAATTGCTCTTCTATTCTGTAGCACAACCCAACCATAAGTGAAGAAGTAGAAAAGGATAAGGAAAGCAAAAAAAACAAAAAACAAAAATCAATAACTTATACAGCTATTTGTGGAATTATATTGTTCCTTTTGTAATCATGAAGATTTCCCATGTATTTTATAGAATTCTTTATTATATCAATATCAACTCTTTCTACATCACTGCAGAACATTGTCCATATTTTCAGACAATCCATCTTTTAAGTAAACCTCAATGAAGATTCACTTGTGAAAATTCCTTATGGTTAAGATTTTATTATTACTTATATGGCAATTCTAGCAAAATAATTATAATCCTGATTGGAACCTATATCAAATCCAAGAATGAAAGCTTGTTAATGCGCTAGATTTTAGATTAATAGCATTTAGACTCAACAAACTTTAAAAGGAGTTCATTGCCTTAGACCACAAGGACATAATTCAGGTGGGTTATTTCACCAGCCTATAATGCCAAACATCAGATAAAGGTATATTTTCTATTTCAGACTTTTCAGTACAAAAATGACATGTTCTGTTAAGAAACTTAACAGCGCAAGGATTATATGACTGCAGTCAACCTTGGCCAATCAAATCAACCATAGCTTTCATGAAAGTAAGAGCAACATGCACCAACCCCGATTGATCAATTCTCGAAATTATTGAACATTTTTTTAATGGATTATTATTGAACATGTAATTCATACAAAAATAATATGCAGCAGCAACACCTTTAATAGATTAAGAATTTTTTTTTTCTCTGAAGGGCCATCCCAAGATGGATGTCTTCGCCTGTAGTGGTCCACTTGTAGTTCTAGACTTCTTTCTAGTGCCTTAAATTTTCTGCAATTGACTATTGACTATGATTTTGGAGGTCATTTATAGTTAGCCTCTATCACTGAGAATAACCAAAGACTGAAATTTCTGCCAGCAGTCAGAATTTTTAGTTAATATTCTTAGTGTAATTTTTGGTAGTGCTTATCAAAATATAATTTTTTTTTTGTAGCCTTTTATACTAAACATGTGACAATAGATTTTTTTTTTTAATATTACTTTTTTTTTCTTTTTAAAAAAATTGAGACAAAAAGCTAAAATTTGTTTAATTTAGGCTGTTAACTCTCAACCATGGTTTTAAAAATCGGACCGGAACAAAAACCGAATTTGCCTGCGGTCCCCGATTTTCTTGATTTTAGGCATTTTTTTGTGGATTGGGCTTCCAGTTCCTAGTTCGACTGGCCGGTCTAGGCTTTAAAACATAGCTCTCATTTATCGGCTAATCATGCATAACTAATGGATTGGAAAATGATTCTCTCCATTTTAAATGAATTAGTTTCATGGTTTAGGTTAAATATGACAAATTTAAACCTAAAATAGATTCTATCCATTTCAATTTGGTGGTACTTTAATAATAAATTAATTATCAAGAACATTATAGTGCCTCTGCCCTCCTCTCCTATTCAAAGGGGCTATTAGAGAAGAAACTTCCTTCCTTGATTTCTTTACTTAGTCAAGCTTTCTTGTTCCTTAGTGCAGTCTTGATTCATAGTTTAAGACTCCATTCTTTATAGCGTAGTTTATACTCACAGCTGATGTGAGTCTGTATCGACACCTTTACCTTTGTAGATATCAAAGTGCCTTGTAACTTTAATGTACTTATTTTCGGGCTTTATTTCTTACTTTAATATAGGCATTTGTTGGGCTTTTGCCCCTTTGCCTATAGGATGAATTGGGGAAAAAAAAAGGCCTTATTCATAATTCTCTTTCATGGGCTTGACCCAAAAATAGGATTTGACTTTTTGAAGTACAATGAGACAACCTAATACTAAAAAGAGTTATTCTAAGACTACAAACTTAGCCATATTTTTTCACAACTATATTACATGATAGAGTGACAAATTATGACAGACCGTTATTATATTCATATGGATTTACAATTTTTTAGCCACTACTCAAAATCAACCATATGGGATAGTTATGACACAAATTGTGATCTTAGTATTTTTTTTTTTTTTTTTTTTGGGTCTAAAAAGATCAATTTCATAATGACTAATGACTTTTCACAAAACCACGAGAAAGGGTCTTCCACGTGGGCAAATATGTTCTTAGGGACCCATCAATAAATGCTACTGTACACATTGCTCCTTTTTTTTCCTTTTTTTTTTTTATTTTTACCAACCGCATCTCTCATTGGCTAAGAAATTCTGGTGTCACACCCTATTACACAACTTTACCCATAACTCGCTCATGTGACGAGTTGTGGTTGGTGGAGGGGTGATGGTTGATCCATGTGGGGACATCCCTCCATCAACCACAACTCGCCATGTGGCAAGTTGTGGGCGAAGTTGTGTAATTAGGTGTGGCACCAGAATTTTTCCCCATTGGCTCCTCAAACTATGTTTGATTGAGTCAAAGTCACGAACGAGAATGACATGAGTGATGCAAGTCGTTCCATTTGACCTTTTTTATGTCTCACCATGGATCTTTTAATACCAAATTCATGGATTTTTTTAGTTGAATGAGATAGTTTATTAGTAATCAATAATTTCTATTTTGACTAATAAATATTAATTTTAGCGATACAATAGAGCTCACTATTGAATGTTCCGTATGTCAAATTTGTTGAATTTGGGTTTTGAATAATATTATAATTTAATTTAATTTAACAACCAGATATATTTTGACCAAGAGGATTGCTACACTCTTTGGACTATGGAGTTTTGGAGGCCAGACTTATACTTTCAGAGTTTTAATATCATGTGTCTGTAACCAATGACTACAGATTCCAAAGTAAAGAATCAAAGAATAAGAAACTTGTTTTGTCCTAAAAATAGAACTGACATCCATGAAAGTCCATTCCATAGAATCTCTCTCTGAACCAAATTGTGACAAACTACTAGTAGTAAAATGCGAGAGGAGCTAGAGTAGAGGGATATCATACATGATAAAGGAATAGCCGCCAACGATGCCATTCCTTCTCTGCCTCTCTCTCAAGTCTCTTCCTGCCAATATTGACATTCTCCTTCACTGATATGATATCCCTCTCTTCCATTGAGTTTCCATTAGTCTAAGCTTTCTATATATTTTATATATATGGAAATATAGACAGACAGACAGAGAGCTCTGCGTTTCTCAGCCTTGAACCCTTCCTTCAAAGTTCAATGGCCAAAAGTGCAACTTCTTTGTTAATCATATCAGTTTTCCACTGTTGCTTTCTGTTATCTCTATCTCAAGCAAAAGACGCCCTTAAACCAGGAGAGGACCTCAGAGAGGCTAAGACCTTAGTTTCTTCAAATGGGGTCTTTGAATTAGGCTTCTTCAGCATCAGCAGCTCCTCCTCAAGCAACCACTACTTGGGAATTTGGTTCAAGAACGACCCAAACAAGAAGCCAGTCTGGGTTGCAAACCGTGAAAATCCCATTTTAGACTCTTCTGGAGTCCTCTCTATAAGATATGATGGAAATTTAGTGATTGTTGACAGAAGGCAGATTCCCATAATTGTCAACTCTGGAATGCTTGCCACAACTACAAACACAAGCTCCACACTTCTTGATTCTGGTAACCTTCGTCTTGAAGATGGAGATAACATTGTTTGGCAGAGTTTTGATTATCCATCTGACACATTGTTGCCCGGAATGAGACTTGGATGGTTCAACTTAGGCACACAACATTTGAGAGAACAGTTTCTTGTCTCATGGCAAAGTCTGTCGGTTCCTGCCACAGGCTCTTTTGCTCTTGGTCTTGATTCAAATAATAGAACACAACTAAAGGTTTGGCATAGGAATGGGGTTTCACGGCAAATTGCGTTTTGGGATGGCCAGAGGTTGAAATTTATGATTGAGAGTTCGTCAGAGGACTACAATTTTAGCTTTGTGTCAAAACCAGATGAGGTTTACATTACTTTTAATACTAGAGAGAATTATACTTCTTCATGGTTTGTGATGTCCTCAACTGGGCAAATTCAGGAGTACAAAATGTTGGGACAAAAGATTTCAATGGTGAATCGTTCAATTTGTGAAAATACTACAGTAAGCGATGCCACTGATTGTTACATAGTGAGGCCGTCCTTGTGCCAAGATGGAGATAAATTCTCTGAAATCAAAGGGTCCATGCCAAATTCAATAGTTATAAGTGATTCAGCTCATTTGGGTCCTAGTGACTGTGAGATATTGTGCAGGGGAAATTGTTCTTGTACTGCGTTTGCTTCTTTTCGTGGTGATGGTACAGGATGTGAATTTTATTATGGGGATAAAAGAGCTCTTTTGGGAATCATTGGTGTAGGGAAGTCCATAATATATGTTCGTGGGGATATTTTACCAAAACCTGGTGATACAGTTACTGCTTTAGAATCTGGTAAGCCTTATTGTACTTGAAATATTTTGAACATGCGTTTTGATGGAAATCAAAATGTTATAGATTTTTATGAGCAAAAAGGGAAGCTACCTGCTGCATGATTAATTTCACTGGGCCTATCAGCTTGCCTTGTTACTCAATAATCTATAACATCTAGATAACATGTTACAACATGGATTTGATTTAAAGGTATCATTAATTGGTGCAGGATTTTCAATTTTGGTGACATTGTTTGATTTAACATCTCATTCATCTGACAGTCTTAACGCTAGAATTTTACACCAACCAAATTAATGCTGAAAATGTTTAGCGTTTTGTAGAATCTAAATGTCAATGTGCAGAAAAATGAGACTCTCGAAATTATTTTCAGGTGAACAGAACAGCAGGAGGCTGAGGTTGCTAGTCATAATTCCAGTTGTTTCTTTACTAGTACCTATTATAGTTGCCTTAATTTGTTACATACAATGGAGAAAGCAAGGTTGTAGAGGTACCATATTCATGATATAAAGTTTCCATATATTTATATTATTTTACTTCAAGCAAATTTAACTTTTCACTTTTCTCCTTCACAAAGCAGGAGGGAAGGGGAACGAAGACAGCATGAGAAGAAGTCTGGAACGGTTCCTTTTTCAAATTGGCTCTAATGTAGCAGAATTTGACGAAGATAAACCTGAAGACAGATATAATCGAAAGAAGGATCATGAACTGCCACTACTCAGTTTTTCTTGCATGGCAACAGCTACAAATAACTTCTCTGACGAAAACAAGCTTGGTGAGGGTGGTTTTGGGCCTGTTTACAAGGTAATTCCATATAGAATGACTTCCAAGAGTGATTTCTTTTCATTGATTTCTCAGTGAAGAATGTAAATGACAATAGAAACTTTCATTTTGTAAACGAAGTATTTAATAAAGACTTAATACATAGCTTGTTTACTTTTAGCAAAATTTTGTATAAAAGCATAAGGCTAAAGTTTCATAAGCATTGGCAACCGCCAAAAAATGTTTGTAAGCATCAGTGTGAATGACTAGTCTATGGCAGGACCAATGCAATTACTAATTAGATACATGGACATGAAACTCATTCTAGTCACTAATTGCTGTAGTTTACATTGCTATATCTCATATGTAGAGTACAAATAAAAAATTTACCATTTTTTTTATTATAAAGAAAATAACTAGCAGTAAATTGAGGTTCTGCAGGGTGTGTTGCTAGGGCATGAAATTGCTGTGAAAAGACTTTCTAAAAAGTCAGGACAAGGATTGGAGGAGTTCAAAAATGAGGTTCAGTTGATCTCAAAGCTCCAACACAGGAATCTTGTTAGACTTTTGGGTTGTTGCATTGAAAAAGAAGAAAAAATTTTGATCTATGAGTACATGGCCAACAACAGCTTGGATTCCTTCCTTTTTGGTATGTGATGGCCTTGTTTTATTTCCATCTTTGTGCATTTTTATCTGAGCGTGAGTTTAAATTTAAAATTTGAACCAGATCCTACAAAGAAAATGCTTTTGGATTGGAAGAATCGTGTTTTTATCATTGAAGGGATAGCTCAAGGGCTTCTTTATCTTCACAAGTACTCGAGATTTAGGATCATTCATCGTGATTTAAAGACCAGCAATATATTGTTGGATGCTCATATGAATCCCAAAATATCAGACTTTGGCATGGCAAGGATTTTTGGAGAGGATGAAGTTCGGGCAAAAACAAATAGGGTTGTCGGGACATAGTAAGTGATTGCTTGTTCTTTAAGCATGAGCTAAGTGCATTCATTAACATATTCTTGTTCATGCCTAGGCATAGCTACTTACTTGCACATGTGCATACATTTCATTTTTATCACTAATCACTTGTGTCACTTTTTGAAACAGTGGTTATATGTCTCCTGAGTATGTTGTGCATGGTCATTTCTCTACAAAATCTGATGTGTTTAGCTTTGGAGTCATTATATTGGAGATCATTAGTGGCAGGAAAAATGTAACCTTTTGCCATTCAGATAGGTCTTTGAACCTACTAGGATATGTAAGTAACTACGTAAAAACAACATTCTGAACACTCAGTTTATGGTTTAATTCTTTTATATACCATTTTTTATTAGTATTAAGCTAAATTAACCCACCTTTCTCCTCTTTCTAACAACTTGAAATGTTTGAAGGCTTGGGATTTGTGGAAAGAAGGAAAAGGCTCGGAGTTGATGGATCCAACATTATCTAACTCATGTTCGATAAGCCAATTTATGCTATGCATTCAGATTGGTCTCTTGTGTGTGCAAGCGCATCCAGGAGATAGACCTACAATGTCAGATATGATTTCTATGCTAAGCAATAATATTACAAATTTGCCTGCTCCCAAAGAACCAGCATTTTCCACTCATACAAGTTACTCAAATTTACCTAGTCCACAATATACTTTGAATGATGCTACATTTTCAGGCATAGAAGCTCGATGATGGTTAACAAGTAATAACTTTCCTGAATTGTTAATTCTTTGAGATCAAGGGTCTCTGAAATGAAATTGTCTGAGTCTGAGTATGAAATATGAATTGGATTCTCAAAATTGGTTGATTGAAATTTGGTAGAGTCTGTTTACACTAGAGCAATAATATTTTTTCCAAAACTTTCTTTAATGCACACTTTCATTTCTTTCAGATTATACTTTGTAATTTGTATAACAATAACGGGGCTACATAACATTTTCTCATGACTAATGTGTACATTGATAACAGATATTATGTGAAGTTGCTCTTCCTTGATTATTAATTATTATCCCACAAAAGAATATTTTAAATGAAAGAGGTAATCTGAGATTGAGCCTAAGATATGAGAGCATTGGCTGAATTTTACTATGCTTTGGGTCAGTGCAATGCTATAAGTCCAATTATGTTCACAATTTACTCAACAGGTATTCCATCTGAGCATCAACTACAGCATTAATATTAGCCATAAATGTTTCAAGTATGAGATGGATTTCCATTAGAATGAAATATGTTAGATGGTTAAGATTATCTTCTTAGCTTCTATATCCACTCAACAGATACACAGAACCATGTTACTGGGTTAGCAATGTGGAGGGGGCTAGCTAACAGTACCCAAAGGAAAAGTAAAGGGAAAACACACCCAAAAACAAAAAGCAAAAACCCAAATCAACCTTTTTTATTATTGGGTAGGTTTAGGTCCAATGGGCTTATGATTGACCGAAAAAGACAATGAAACAGAGTTTGCAACAATGAGCAGCGGAACTTCAGCTGGGGTACCTTTTGACAATCGCCCAATATCTACCAAGGTTGAATTAAAGGCTGGCTTGAAGCCTGAATGGGATAATATGGGGGTAAAAAACAAAAGGACATGTAAAATATCCCATTATAATTTTATAATTAGTCATTAATCCATGCTAGGAGATTTTGATTAAAAAAATAGTGATACATATTTAACTATTAAGTATTAATAAATCATCATTTAGTTGCCCATGTGACATGTTTTTCACCGAAATCGTCATCAATGCTTTACGTTGTGGTGATATATTTCATTTTGCTTTTGGTCATTTGGTAAAGACACGCTATCTTTTGTAAACTTTGGTTAGAGTTTTTCCTTCTCTCAACAAGCAAGATAATACTGTAATATATGCCTTAACTAGGAGAGTAAGATTTTCTTTTTTGCTTTAATTTGAATAGAAAATGTTCCTCTGGATATTGATACCAGCAATTTGATTAATGCAATGCCAAGCTGTTTCTCCAAAAAAAAGTATTAATAAATAAAAAATTATGTTAGGTAATTTATAGAAGTGGATATAGTATTTGATTCTTTTAATAATAATATTAATAATAATAAAAAGATAGCAAGCTATAATTAGTTTCAACTAACATATTTTAACAGTATTATTTATTGTAATTGCCAAATTGATTGATTGATTGATTGCATATTCATTATTTACTGAGTGTGTTTTGTGTGAGTATGTGCAAAGTCCTATGTACATTGTGCACATTGATTAAATTTAGGCTTTATTAACAACTATAAAGATTCACAATTGTAATTAAATTAGTCATTTTGAGGTAAAGTATAAATGTCATTTGTGCTTTTATGTAACTAATTCCATATGGATGATTAAGAATTATATATGGTTAAAGAAAATATTTCAGCAATATAATTAAAATAAATAATAAAATAGATAATAAAAAAGAATATAATTATTTTAAGTTATATGACAAATGCACATAGCATATGACCAACTTTTTATTAAAAACAAAATATTACAATTGATTATAGAATAAACGATGAAACTCCTGTTAAATTTCTTTAAACTTTTTATGATTGAGTTTTAATTAGAGTGGTATTTTAATTGTCAAACTATCAATTTGGTACCTCTATATTTGTCAAAGTTTTAGTTTTCGTCCCTATACATTTAATTGTTTAGATTTCATCTTTTAACTATCAAAATCAAGGTCTATCACTTATTAACTATGTCAATTTTATTCTTCAACTTTCAAGATCAAATCAATTTTATCCCTATAAATTGACTTGATTATAGATAAAATTGACTTGATTTTGAAATTCAAGGAATGAAATTGACACAATTAATTAATTTCCTCCTCTAGAATTATTATTATTTTCATATTATTTTATTTTTTAGCTATCGGTTCCAAAGCACGACCGCATTTTGTTGTGTCTAACTTTGCTGGAGATATGATATATATATATATATATATATATATAAGAAAACCTTGTTGGGGGTATCTGATTCAGAGAGGTGTGGGACCAATTTGGATATTTATGACGTTGAAAATTGTCACCAATAGATCACACCGTACTCGCGACTCAAAGCGAACCTGCACGACAAGAACAATCGAAGAAAACCTTTAGAGAGCACCGGTGTGGTGCCGGCCTAACACTCTCCGAAGATCAAGTCAGAATTCGTCCTTTCACTTTTAGAGCGCTAGAGAGGGTCAATTAATCTTACCCCGATTTCCGAGAATGTCAGTCCTTTTATAAGGGTGGAGAGGTGGCTTTTCTTCTTGACCTCCAGATCTTTCCAATGTGGGACTCTGATACCAATTCTCCAAAATGTGGTGAGCAACGATTTCCCTTTTTGGATCTTAGTGCTTTTCTAGGCGATAGAGATTTCGGATCATGGGCCCATACTGCGTCTGTCCGCGATGGGCTTTCAAAGCGCATGGGACCATCTTTATACAGGTCCAACAGTCTCAATCCGTCAGGCCCATTAAGGTAGGCCCATCAGGCTCTATATTTTATCATCTTCAGTTGCCCCCTTCACCCCAATGGTCCGTCCGTTTTTAGGTCAAAGGATCAATGGGGTGACGATCCTAACGTAGGGGCATGACGGGTATTTTTATAACGGAAAGGGATCCGTGAGACTAAGAAAGATTAAACTGATTGACGGATTCATGCAATATAGGATGACGGTTCCAGACGGATCAACCCGTCAGAAGAAGATTCATCAAGTTGACGGTTACATGAAGGGTACAATCTGTTGATGTGCCCTGACAGGTTGTCAACATTTATTGAGCATGCCACGTGTCAATCTTTGAGTGGCCGTTGTATAGGATCGAAGCGTCGCTTCGTCTTCCGTGCATCTCCTATATATATATAAGGCGCCTTACTCCCATTTTCACAATTTTTAACCAGAAATCGACTGTCAGAGCGAAGCCGTCAACCTTTTCAGAGCACTCCGTCGTGGACGAGAATCTACCGATTATAACAACCGTCACCCCTAATCCGCCAAGTGTGGTAAGTATTTACTTCAATACATAATCAAGTTACATTTCCGTCCATGCATTGTTGTTAGGCTTACTATACCCGTCAATGATTTCAAACCCGTCAGTCTTAGGTTTTATCGTCAATTGTAGGAAATGTCTAGTGCGTCAAGTAACCAGTCGGTGGTTCGTGACGGGACGGAATACGAGAATGTATACCCGTCCGGTCATAAAGACCAAGAGAGCCCCGGCGAAGATAGGAGTCCGTTTGCCTCCTTTTCGTCCTCTACAGATGAGGATGTGGAGATAGTTGAAATAGAGGGTTCTGATGACGACGGGAATCAAGCACTGGAGTCCGTTGTAGGTGCTGATGGACTGAGGAAGTTCATCATGTTGCCAGAGTGGACAGTGCATAAGTTCACATCCGTCATTAGGGAGAAACATTTCAGCACTTTTAGAACTAACTTCCAAATCCCGGACTACGTTTCCATCCGTTTGCCCCATGTGTCGGAGAAGTGTTACTATGAAGGGGTAGAGGGTGTCGGAATATACGAGCAGGCGTTGAAGGCAGGACTTCGGTTCCCGCTCTCTACACTTCATAGGGAACTTTTGTACTATCTAGGGTTGTCCGTCACACAGATATCTCCTAACGCCTGAAGGGTCTTCATAGCCATGGAGATTCTCTATGGTGCATGGTCGAATGGAGAGAGGAGACTGACGGTCCGTGAATTTCTTCATTGCTACCGTCCAGACGAGATTTCTGGGTTAAGGGGGATGTATAGTTTTGCTAGTCGGAGCCCCTTGTTGAAGGTGATCTTTGAGACCCCAGACTCAAATAGAGACTGGAAGAGTCGTTACTTCTTCCTGGAGGGTAACAGATGGATGAACCATCCAGGGGAGACGGAGTACCTGCCCGTTGACACAACCTGGGCAGTGATAAATCAATTACGTATGCACCCATCTTAGTTTTGTACTGCTTTTCATATTCGTCCATTTTTATGTGTATATTCTGATCGTCTTTCTCTGTAGGTAGACGGCGCCCGCAAGTTAGCCTTGAGGAGTTCAGTTTCCTTGAAGAGATTTGCAGAAAAACTAAGCCGGAAGAAAGGACCTGGGCCAAGTTAGTGAACCCAAAAACAATACACTGGTATTGTGACGGTCCAGAACCTACCCGCGAGGCCATTGCATACGACGAAAGAATACACAAACGTGAGTCCGTCAACTTTTACTCTTGAATTTAGCCTTTAATTTGAGTAAAAATCTTCATCCGTCCTGTATTTGCAGAAATGGACGACGCAAAGAGAAGGGCGATGATAAAATCACTAGCCGTCGAGCAAAAGAAGACAGGTGAAGTTGTGGTTCCTAAGATGCCGGGGTCGTCGGCTAAGAGGAAGCAGCCGTCGAAGTCTGACCGTCCATACAAGCAGCCGAAGGTTTCATTGGAACCCGTTGTGGGCTTGATGGCTGAGGGTGTTAAGACCGTCACCCCAGCCAAACATGGATCCGGTAAGGGCTTAATGTAAGCCCCACCCGTCAACGAGGAGAAGCCCCCTCCCCTTCTCCGTGACGACTCGAAGTTTGCCTTGGAGAAACTTTCGTCGATAATTTCCGCAGAGGATTACGAGGATCTGGGGAATCATTCGACGGAGGCAATGAGGGAGACGGGGTAATTCGCCGTTGGACAGGTAACCCTTTTTTTTTTATCCGTCATTGTATGCCCGTCCACTCTTAGTTTTCTATTTAACACCTTTTTAATTTTGTCTATTTCAGTCCTTGGTTATGATGAAGGGCCTGATGGATCGCTGCCTCAACCGTGAAGCGGCTCTAGAACGTGTACGGACAAAGGCTGGGCAGACGGAGGAGGAGCTTAGCCAACTGTATAAGTGGAAGTCCACAATGGAGCAGACGTTTGAACTGTCTGAGAAGACCAGGAAAGAGTTCGAACAGAGGACGGAAGAAGCTGGGAAGGCCTTGAAGGGAAAAGAAGATGAAGTAAAGGACTTGAAGAAGAAACTCCGTCAGGCCAAGGATGATGCCGTCAACGAGTATCGCGACTCTGAGGCATTGTTGAAGGAGCTGGGGGGATCGTTCCTTCAAGGCTTTGACGATGCAATCCGTCAGATAAAAAAGGCCTACCCAGATCTGGACGTGTCCATGATATCCGTCAGTGATCAAGATCAGACATTTGCTCTGCCCGTCGCTTCAGACAATACGGAGGACCTTTTCGGGGACGAAACAGCTCAGGGTGACGGAGAGTCCGCTGTGCCGAAGGAGGTTCCTGTTGCCGACCCCAATAAAGCAGATTAATTTCTTGTAAATGTTGAGGAGGATCCGTCCCCTTTTTTATATATTTTCTGTGCTTTGAAGACGGTTTGTTTTAACTCAGCTTTTGTACCGAACAATGTTTTTCTTTCAATATATATGTTTACGCATATTTTTGTTGCTGGTAAAGTATTTGTATCTGTTAAGGATTTTTCTCTCCGTCTATTTGTATGTTAAGTGTTAATTTGGACAAACCGGTCTGTTGATCCGTCCACTTTAAAAAGCTTTGCTCACTTCTAATCGGACCCGTCCACTTTATGGATAGGAAATACTATCCGTCCACTTTGTGGTGGCTGACCTTTATCGTCTTGTTGTTCGTCCACTTCGTGGGCGTTTTAGAACCGTCCGTTTTGGGAGCATAATTATATCAGCCGTTTTATGGTCCGTCCACTTTTGCGGGCAGCTTTTTATCTAGACGATGGTCCGTTCACCTTGAGGCGGCTATTCCGTCCACTTTATGGACTTGTAAAATTATTCCCCGTTTCGGGTGATTCGTCCACTTTGTGGCGGCTATACCGTCCACTTCATGGACTTGTAAAATTATTCACCGTTAGGGGTGATCCGTCCACTTTGTGGCGGCTACACCGTCCACTTTATGGACTTGTAAAATTATTCCCCGTTTCGGGTGATCCGTCCGCTTTGCGGCGGCTATTCCGTCCACTTTATGGATTTGTAAAATTATTCACCGTTAGGGGTGATCCGTCCACTTTGTGGCGGATACACCGTCCACTTTATGGACTTGTAAAATTATTCCCCGTTTCGGGTGATCCGTCCGCTTTGCGGCGGCTATACAGTCCACTTTATGGACTTGTAAAATTATTCACCGTTAGGGGTGATCCGTCCACTTTGTGGACTATGTAGTTATCCTTCTGGGACGATTCGTCGGACGCCCATCTTGTTGATTTCAAGTAATCATCCTTGTGGGATGCTCCGTCCATCTTGTGGACTTTATCTTGTATCCGTCCATCTTGTGGACTTTAAGTTGTCATCCCTGTGGGATGCTCCGTCCATCTTGTGGACTTTATTTTGTGTCCGTCTCATGGACTTTTAACTAGCTCTCGTTATCTTTGTGGACAATTGTAATGGCATCCAAGTAGAAGATCATAATTGTATCTAATTATAGAGATGCGTAAAGGAAAAGTGCCTGCCCCCCTGGGCTTAAAAAAGGCACGACAAGATTGTAGCAAAAGAAAAACAGTTAAATGAAAAACTTATAAAAAACTTAAAAAGCCAAAAAGAAACATGGTTGCCGTTCGCCGTATTACTATCACCGGTAGTATTTTCTCAAGTACTCGGCATTCCATGGATGCGGTAGCTTCTCTCCGTCTATTGTCTCCGGGTGGTATGTTCCTTTCCTTTTCCATGCCGTGACTCTATAAGGTCCTTCCCAGTTGGGGCCGAGTTTTCCCTGTGTAGGGTCTCTAGTTGCACCTATGACCCTTCTGAGTACAAGGTCTCCTACTTGGAAGTTTCTGTGTCGGACCCGGGAGTTGTAATGTCTGGCCATGCGATCCTAGTATCTAGCGATCCTTTGTTCCGCCGCCGACCATACCTCATCTATCAGGTCCAGCTGTAGCCTCATGGATTCGTCGTTCCTGCTTTCGTCATGGTTGTGAACCCTGTAACTTGTGAGCCCAACTTCTGCTGGGATGACCGCCTCACTCCCGTATGTCAGTCGGAATGGCGTCTCTCCTGTTGGAGTCCTCGCCGTTGTCCTGTATGCCCACAGTATGCTCGGCAATTCATCGGGCCATATGCTCTTTGCCCCCTCGAGCCGAGTCTTGATAATCTTTAGCAGGGATCGGTTCGTGACTTCAACCTGGCCATTAGCCTGAGGATGGACGGGTGATGAGTAGTGGTTTTTTATTCCTAGCTGTGTGCAGAAATCCCGGAAGTGGCCGTTATCGAACTGCCTCCCGTTATTTGAGACAAGGACTCTAGGAATACCGAACTTGCATACGATGCACCGCCAGACAAAACTTCTAATGTTTTTTTCTGTAATGGTGGCCAAGGCTTCCGCTTCTACCCATTTTGTGAAGTAGTCAATACCCACTACCAAGAACTTTAGCTGCCTTACCGCCGTTGGGAAAGGTCCCATGATATCTAGTCCCCACTGAGCGAACGGCCATGGAGCCGTTATAGGGGTCAGCTCTTTAGCTGGTTGTCCGATAAAATTGCTGAACCTCTGGCATTTGTCGCAGCTTTTAACGTAAAACTCGGCATCCTTCTGCATGGTTGGCCAGTAATACCCAGCTCGTACCAGTTTGTGCACCAATGACCGCGATCCAGAATGGTTCTCGCATATCCCTTCGTGAACTTCCCTCATTACGTAGTCTGCCTCTTCAACCCCGAGGCATCTTAGATAAGGGCGGGAGAAACCTCTCTTGTAAAGAATGTCTTTTATCAAGACGAACCTCGCCGCTTAGACTTTTAGCTTTCTCGCTGCCTCCTTCTCTTGTGGCAGTAACCCGTCCTTCAAGTATGAAGTTATCTGTGTAGTCCAGTTTCTTTCGGAGCGTATCTCCTGCATGTTGTCGGGGTCTATTAGTGGAAAGAGTTGAACAAAGGAAAGTACATTACCCGGTGTCACCATATGTTCTGCTGAAGCGGCCTTCGCTAGCCAATCGGCGAGCTCATTTTCTCCCCTGGGTATTTGGATGACCGTCGATTTTAGCCCATTGACACTCGCCCTTACTTGATCAAGATATTTCTTCAACCTTTCCCCTTTGCATTCATAATCTCCGTTTACTTGATTGGTCACGACTTGAGAGTCGCAATAAACGACCACACTTTCAGCTCCGGCGGCTTTGGCTAGGTCGAGTCCTGCCGCCACCGCTTCGTATTCTGCTTCATTGTTGGTAATGGGGAAGTCGAGACGGACCATACATTCGATCTTGTCTCCTTCAGGTGACAGCAATACTATGCCGGCCCCTCCAATTCGCCGATTGGATGATCCGTCGGTGTAGATGCTCCACTGGGGGGGTTCTTCTGCCCCCTTGTCCTCGTCATGCGTAAACTCTGCTATGAAGTCGGCTACAGCTTGTCCCTTAACGGCCACGCGTGGACGGTACTTGATATCAAACTCGCTCAATTCTATTGCCCACAACGTCAGTCGACCTGCGGCTTCAGGATTACTCAGTGCCCTTCGCAAGGGCTTGTCGGTCATTACGTTCACGGTATGGGCTTGAAAGTAGGGTTTGAGCTTGCGAGCCGCCGTGACCAATGCAAAAGCAAGTTTCTCCATGGGTTGGTATCTTTCTTCGGCACCGCGGAGAGCCCGGCTGGCGTAGTATACAGGCTTTTGTGCATTATTCTCTTCTCTGATTAAGGCCGCGCTGACGGCGACAGAGGAGACGGCCAAGTAGATGAAAAGTTCTTCACTAGGTTGCGAGGGACTCAATAGGGGTGGTAAAGATAAGTATGCCTTTAATTCCTCAAACGCTTGCTGACACTCGTCCGTCCACTCGAAAGATTTCTTTAATGTGCGAAAGAAAGGCAAGCACTTGTCCGTTGCTCTCGACACAAATCTATTTAATGCCACTATCCTGCCGTTAAGGCTTTGTATCTCCTTCACATTTCGCGGGGGGGCCATCTCTACTATGGCTCGGATTTTGTCCGGATTAGCCTCAATTCTTCTCTGGGAAACCATGAACCCTAGGAATTTGCCTGCCGTTACACCGAATGCGCACTTTCCCGGATTGAGTTTCATGTTGTAGGATCGGAGCGTACCGAATGTTTCCTTAAGGTCCTCTAGGTGGTCTTCCTCCTTCCGGCTCTTTACCAGCATGTCGTCGACATAGACTTGGACATTCCTCCCTATTTGTTGCGCGAACATCTTGTTCATTAGCCTCTGGTATGTTGCCCCCGCATTCTTCAGGCCGAATGGCATTACTTTGTAGCAGAATAGTCCTTGGCTGGTTACGAACGAAGTCTTCTCCTGATCGGCCTCGTGCATGCGGATCTGGTTATAACCCGAGAAAGCGTCCATGAAGCTTAATAATTGGTGTTGAGCCGTCGAGTCTACTAGGACATCGACCCTTGGAAGGGGGTAGCTATCTTTAGGGCACGCTTTGTTAAGATCGGTGAAATCCACGCACATCCGCCACTTGCCGCTCGCTTTCTTTACCATTACCACATTCGCCAGCCAATCGGGATAGTAGACTTCCCTGATGAAGCTTGCCTCTTGGAGTTTGCGGACCTCTTCCGCTATTGCTTGGTCTCGTTCCGGTGCGAACACTCTCTTCTTTTGTCGGACGGGTGGAAATGAGGGCAATACATTCAATTTGTGTACCATGACCGAAGGATCGATTCCCGGCATATCGTCATGGCTCCAGGCGAACACATCCTTATTGCTCCTCAAGAAAGTTACGAGCTCTTGACGGATTGCGGGTTTGGTAAGCGTTCCGATCTTGGTTGTTCTGTCCGGATCGGAACTGTCGAGAGTTATCTCCTCCAGCCTCTCTGTGGGTTCTGCCATCGTTCGATGCTCTTCTATGCTCAAGGCCTGGATTTGGTATTGCATCTCCATCATAGCAACGTAGCATTCTCGTGCGGCAACTTGACTTCTGCGTAGCTCTCCTATCCCATACTCCGTTGGGAACTTGATCATTAGGTGGTAAGTTGATGTTACCGCCTTCCACGAGTTGAGCGTAGGTCGTCCAAGAATAGCATTGTAGGCGGACGAACAATCGACCACCAAGAATGTCACGTTCCTGGTGATTTGTTGGGGGTAATCTCCTACCGTCACCGGTAACGTTACCGAGCCCAAAGGGAATACCCTACTCCCTCCAAAACCAACGAGCGGAGCATTTGTCGGTATTAGCTGCTCCCTGTCAATCCTCATTTGCTGGAATGCCGGATAGTACATGATATCGGCCGAGCTGCCGTTGTCGATCAACACTCGGTGCATGTTGTAGTCTCCTGTTCGCAGGCTGACGACGAGGGCATCGTCGTGTGGATGGTGTAGGCACCGTGCATCCTCTTCCGAGAACCCAAAAACAGGGCTTTCTCTTTTTGCTATCTTTGGCACTGTGCCTGCCAACTGGACATTCTGCACCATCCGAAGGTATGTTTTGCGAGCCTTTTTTGACGATCCGGCCGCAGCCGTTCCTCCGATTATCATTCTTATGTCCCCTAATAGGGGTCTTGGCCGCCCGTCTTCTCGGCGGGGGTGTTGTTCTTGTGGGGGTTGATCCGTTCTTCCCTTGTTGACGAACTTCTACAGCTTCCCTTGTCGGATAAGGGCTTCGATTTGTTGCTTCAAGTCATAGCAATCGGCCGTGTCGTGGTCGTGGTCACGATGGAAGCGGCAATATTTGTCTCTGGACCTTTTGCTGGGATCACTCTTCAGCTTTCCTGGGAACGTCAGGGACCCTTCGTCCTTAATCTGCATTAGGACTTGGTCTATCGGCGCGGTTAACGGGGTGAAACTTGTGAACCTTCCGCCCATGGGTTTTGGACGTCTGTCCTCCCTTCGGTCTCCCATCCTTCCCTTTTTCCACCCCTGGTCCTGTCGGGGATCCTCTTGTCTGTCTCTTTTCTTGGGTCTATCTTCTCGGGCTAGTAGCGCGTCTTCGGCGTTCATATATTTGGTGGCCCTGTAAAGCACCTCCGACATGGTCTTAGGATCGTTTTTGTACAAGGAGAACAAAAACTTACCCCCCTTCAGCCCATTCGTGAATGCTGCTACCAATATTTTGTCGTCGGCCTCGTCGATCGAGAGCGCTTCCTTATTGAAGCGTGATATGTAGGCTCGCAACGTCTCCTCCTCTCGCTGCTTGATATTCATTAGACAAGCCGTGGATTTTCTATACCAATGTCCTCCGATGAAGTGCGTAGTAAATTGAGCACTCAGTTCCTTGAAGGTGTTGATGGAGTTGGGTGCTAGCCGACTGAACCAAATCCTTACTGCGCCCTTTAGGGTTATAGGAAAGGCCCTGCACATAATCGCGTCTGCCACTCCCTGAAGGTGCATCAGGGTCTTGAAGGTCTCTAGGTGATCTAGAGGGTCCTTTACTCCGTCATAACTATCCATATTTGGCATTCGGAACTTATTCGGCAGGGGGAAGGAGTTGACGGATGTCGTGAATGGCGAGTCAGTCCGGTTGACAAGGTCGTCAAGATCACTTGACACTCGACCCTTGAGAGCGTTCATCATTACATCCATCTGTTCCTTCATCGCCTGCATCTCCGCGATGAAGGATTGTGGAACCGTATCCGTCGGGGAAGGGATGTTAATGTCCCGTCGCACTGGTCTGCTCGGGGCGTTACTCTCCTGTTGTCCGTCCTGATTTCTCCTCTCAGCACTGGTCCCTTCTTGATCCGCTCCTTGGTTATTGACCGCCACATTCTTTTGGTTCAGCTGCTCTTCTAGGTTGTGGCTTTGTTTGGTGAGGCGCTCCACGGCTGTGGCGAGCGTCCTGACCTGTTTCTCAAGGGCAGTCGTAGGGGCTTCTTCTTCTTGAACGTCATTCGTGGTTGCCATTGAGCGAGTGAGTACCATGTAACTCTTTTGTCTAGGAAGTGATCGCTTTCCCACAGACGGCGCCAACTGATGACGTTGAAAATTGTCACCAATAGATCACACCGTACTCGCGACTCAAAGCGAACCTGCACGACAAGAACAATCGAAGAAAACCTTTAGAGAGCACCGGTGTGGTGCCGGCCTAACACTCTCCGAAAGTCAAGTCAGAATTCGTCCTTTCACTTTTAGAGCGCTAGAGAGGGTCAATTAATCTTACCCCGATTTCCGAGAATGTCAGTCCTTTTATAGTGGTGGAGAGGTGGCTTTTCTTCTTGACCTCCAGATCTTTCCAATGTGGGACTCTGATACCAATTCTCCAAAATGTGGTGAGCAACGATTTCCCTTTTTGGATCTTAGTGCTTTTCTAGGCGATAGAGATTTCGGATAATGGGCCCATACTACGTCTGTCCGCGATGGGCTTTCAAAGCGCATGGGACCATCTTTACACAGGTCCAACAGTCTCAATCCGTCAGGCCCATTAAGGTAGGCCCATCAGGCTCTACATTTTATCATCTTCAGATATGATTTTGCTAATTATTTAAAAAGCTTTCAAACCAATGCATATAGCATAAATACAAAATAAATGTCTTGGACCCCCTTAGTTGAAGCTGCCCATGATGATTTGTTCCAGACAATCACTACATCAGAAACATATAAAGATCAAATTCAGTTCCTCAGTATATGCATCCATATCTGATTTGAATTTGGTCGACTTTCACTGAAATTCATGCTTTTCTATATAAACAGACTTTGTTAAGTAACCATGTGACGCTTCTTTCTTTCTTTATTTTGACAGTTTTATACACATTGTATTGTGGGGGAACTGTGGGTTTGTCAGGTTGCCACTGTCATTGTTCCAATATGTTCATAAATTTCATTTTCCTCTCATTCCAATCCAACCAAGTAACCATTCTAACCAACCGGCATCATTAAAAAATTTAAAATAGACACTCTTAATTGAAAACTTAGACTAATTATGATTTAGAATGGGCCCAATTTCATTGACATGAATTTTGTATCATGTAAATTTCCCATCTCTTAAAAGTGTGTGAAGAACTAACAAAATACAAAACCAATCATTTACATTTCATTAAAAAAAATAATTAAAAAAAAACCAATCATTTACAAATTCTGAAACACTCCATTTTCTTAAAAAATTTTAAATATTAAATATATTTACTCATAATAGGGCTATTGGAGAAAATGTGTCCCATAACCACAAATAATGGTTCATAAAAATTCCAATGAATGCTTGTAGTTGTACTATTACCTATTGTTGAGTACATTCTTTTAAAAAAAAAATTATGGGCCTATCAAAAAACCCATAACAAAAATAAGTAAGGGAAGCCTAAAGGCATGGACCAAACCCACTACTCTCCTTATTTATTACTAAATAGCTTCATATATGTAGGTTCCAATTAGTTTAATTGGTACTAAATATCTTATTATGAGTTTATTGTTGAATATATATATTTGGCCTAACAAGCAACCCATTAGCATGAGTATTAGGCTCAACTACTCCCAAAGATGATGTCAAACAAATTTCTCAGATTTTCCTTAAATAGAAAGATCACTAGAAGTCAACATGAAAAAAAATCCCAAAAGTAGGAGAGAGTCTCTCTTTTGATTTTTCTTTCTTTCTTTCTTTAGCTTAAAACCCAAAAAAGAAAACAAAGTTGGAAATGTCAAAAACTTCTACACCTACCGACACACCCTCTCCAATAGGGGTGTGCATGGGTCGGATTGAAGGGATTTTTTGACCCAACCCACCATGGTGGGTAAAAAAAAATTCAACCCAACCCAACCCTACACATAAGTCCAACCTAAACCAACCCAACCCAATGCACATGGGTCGGGTTAGGTCGGGTTGAACCCATGGGTTTGACAAATTATTATTATTATTATTAAATTGAGTAAAAATATATATAAATATTAATCTATTAAAAAAAACCTAAAGATTAGTATCAATGTAACTCCTTAAAGGCAAACAACACTAATGACTAAACAACAATAGTAATTTATTAGAATTTGTATGAACTAATTGGCTTTTATATAGGATAGGAAGAACTGGTTATTTAAAAAAATTTATTAATTATATAATATTATATATATATATATATATATATTAAATTAGTATTAGTAGGAGGAACTGAGGAAATGTTGCTCTACAGCTGGTTTTTTTTTTAATTATTAAATATAATATATATAAGTGCCATACAGTTGATTTAAAAAAAATTATTAAATATATAATATATTTTAAATATATATTAAATATGGTGGGTCGGGTCGGGTTTGGTGGATTTGTAATTTTATGACCTAAACCTAACCTAACCCGCTATAAAAAAAAATTTTGTAACCCAACCCAACCCACCAAGTCTTAAAAACCGACCCAACCTGGCGGGTTGGGTTGGGTTGGGTCGGGTTTGGCGGGTCGATGAGTTTTCTGCACACCCCTACTCTCCAAATATAGCTTCTCCTCTTCTAATTTAGGCTTAGCGCTAGCGATGAAATTGATTGAAAATTGGTGACATGAAGGGAAACAATATTGGGAGCAAACTCATCACTTTTGGTTGTGGCCGATGCCTTTTTTGGGCAAATTCATTCATTTAGGCCCTTAAATCTTTGCTTTTGCCTTTTTAGTCATTTTTATTTCCTTTATAACTTTCAATTTAAACGTTAAGTAATGTTCTATCTGTTCTAGCCTATCTCCTAGAGACCTTATGATTTGACTTTGCAATTATTTCAATTTTTATTTTTGATAATTTTTCTAATTTATAGTCTAATTTCATGCCTAGGGTTTTAGGGGATTTTTCCTTGCTGCCCTAAAAGTGTTTTAGGGTTTTCTAAGTGTCTCCTAGCAACCGTAAGACTTTTTTTTTTTTTTTTAAATGTGTAAAGTTGTGATTTCTAACTAGCCTTTGTTGGCTTTAATTCCGTGCCAAATTTAATTGTATTTTCTTCAATCATTTCCCTGTATTTATGTAGGTTTAATTGTAAGGAATGAGTGTGGGAGATTGGTGAAAAATCAAGCGTCAAAAGAAAATCAATGAAGTTCGCGACTAGTTTGCAAGAAACTCACGAGAAGAGTAACCCACGAAAGGCCACATGTGAAGCATATGACTAGAAACTGAAAAGTCATGTTAGGCTGTCAAATTCTCAAGTCCTTCGCGAGAAATACCATATTGCGAGGTACCCGTAAAACTCTCTGTTTGACAAAAAGAAAAAGTGTTATACCAAATTCTTTACCTAAACTATGAAATACCCTTATTACCCATGAAATGTAAGGAGTGATTTTCAGAGAGAAACCCTAGCAAAAACACTTGAGAGTTAGAGATTGTTATACTCACAATCATCTACACATTTTCTCTTGGTTTTCCTTTACTTCTACCTCTCCATCTCTATATCCTTGGAAGGTTCTTAGCTCAAACACTTACCACACCCAATCTAAGTGTTGAGTCAAGTTTTGGTGCCTTTGGGAAGCATTGGAAGGAGCCATTAAGTGGTGGATGCAATCGGGCTGAATTGTGGGATCCGAAAAACTAGAAAAGACATGACTTCGAGAAATCCGTTGGTAGCGAGAGCTTGGAGGGCTCAAGTACATGGGGTAGACTAGGTTTGGAAGGTCTTTTGTTATTTGTGTACTCCAACTTTATTCACTAGTGGATCGATTTCGACTTGGTGGGTTGCGGAGAGGTTTTTTGCCGAGTTTTTCGGTTTTCTCTTCGATAACACGTCTTGGTTTTATGTTTGCATCTCTCTTCTCTACTTTTTAAGCTTTTCATTTATTGTTCATTGTGGTTGGATATGACTTAGAGTAGTGTTATCGATTTATTGTGCATATTTACTCTTGTCCCGCACTTTGTCAAGTCAGAGTAAAAGCAATTTAGTCGTAATTTTAAAATTGAGGTCTGAACAAGTTTTAATGTTTTCACACTAATTTGAGGTTTCAAAATACATTACGGTTTTCAAGGTAAATTCAGTTTTGATATTAATAAAATTTTAGAATTTTTTTTTCTATTACTTTTTGGTGGATTTTAGACTCTCTCATTGTGGATTTACTTCTTGTGACTTTTCACCTGTGTCAAATAACCCAGGACCAACTATTAGGCTGTTGAAGCATGACACATAACAAGGCGATAAAAAGACCCCGACACTGACCATTCATGATCATTTTGCCCATTCTTGACTATGAATTCCTAAACCAAAATATTTAATATTATTGAAGCATCACATTAATTTCAATACAATGCCAAAAACTTGGCCAAAATAATGAAAAACTTTCTTTGTTCCTTTCTTTTTGGAATCAAACGGTTGAAAAAAAAACAAAAAAAGATTGTGGCGTTCCGCACACATTAAAATAACCCGGGTCTAACTATTAGCCTATCAAAGCATGATACAGAGTAAGTCGACAAAAACGGCCCCAACACTGACCATTCTTGATTATATGGTCCATTCTTAACTATGAGTTCCTAAACTGAAATATTAATGAAGCAATATTGCATTAAACAATTTAACTTCAATACAATGCCAAAAACTTGGCCAAAATAACGAGAAACTTTCTTTCTTTCTTTCAACTTTCAACTATTAGAAAAAAGGTTGGTGGATATTTTATGATCTTAATGGTAGGGGAGAAGAATGTATGGGGGAAGTTACGGAGCTTTGAGTTTTCCCAAATATTTGCTACCCTGCAACACTGCAATTTTTGCTAATAGTGTTGCCTGAAATTGTAACCAAAAGTGAATATGATAAGATCATACAGAAAAATGTGGGGGAAAAAAAAAGGAGAGGAAGGACGAAAGGATAAAAGTTTAGTTGTCTTAAGTGAAACGTACAAAGCAAACATTCAAAGAGTTTCTGTAGAGGTTCAAATCCCATCAAATGTAGGACAAGATGTGTTGTGATCTTCCCCAACATCCCCATCATATTATATAACCTAGCTATATATTTACATCTTACATTTTTTTGAGTGAAAAAGATGTGCTCAATTTTCGTTTGGATTTTTCCATAGCTTTTGAAATAGAAGATGGTACAAAAATTGAAAAATGTGATTATTATTGGGCCCAAAAATCGGCATCACGGAATGGGGTATGTGACAAGAAGTATATAGAACCAAATTTATAGGTTGATCTTTGTTGTCTCTGATATAAAGCAAAAAGGTGGGGAATATGATGCCTCTATTACGAGGTTGATGAAGAGATGATGCATAGTATAATGATATCACTAGCGAAAAAAATAAAAAGCATGATCACCTCAAGAATGGAACTATTCTAAGACTAAGAGGGCGATGGCCCCCTTGAAATTTAATTTAATGTATATAAATATATGTGAGTTGAAGTTTCAAGTTGGGACTCAAAAAAAAAAAAAAATTATATATAGTCCTCAAAAATTGAAAATTGAAAGATGTTAGAAAAAAAGGGGGTGGGGGCCATGTGAGCCATATTTGTGTTTGGTATAATAATAATATTTTGATTGTTTGTCATGTGAGAGTGAAAATTGAAAAAATTGGAGTGCTACCATGTTTTTTTGGCTCCACCAAAAGGACTGCATGAGTGTTTTTTTTCTCCAATTTTTTGTGTATGTATTTGGATGTGTTTATTTATTATTTATTATTTATTTAGGAGTACTAAGGTCTTTAAGTTAGAAGAATATTGGAAATATAATGAGATACTGTAATAAATATAACTTTGAAATGTTGGTGGTTCACACTATTTCCTCCGTGGCTTGAATATTTGAATGATAAAGGTACAACTTTGTATCTACCATGCTTTTCTCTTTAGTAAGTCATTTAGGATTTTTAGGTAGGATTCATTCATTGTTGAAAGATTTAAGAATAAGAAAAAAGTTAGGGATGCAAAGATTGTGCTTTTATAATTATTATAATAATAATAAAATTTATGCACCATTTAAGAAATTATCAATTTATCATAACTCTTTTCTGGAGAGGACTTGATGCCATGCAATTTATTCATCAACAACTAAAGTGTTTATCCAAAAATTTATTGACGGTGGAATATGGATTAATGTTGTTTACCATTGTGAAATTATTTTGCAAGGCATTCATCATATATGTCATATAGTTATACATGAATGCTTGCTCTGTTGAGAGATGAGATCAAGTTCGTCATTGATATAAGATGACTTTACAATTGAAAATCATTATTGAACCCATATTTTTTTGGTGTTTATTTATTTATTTATTTATATTTTGTTAACAATGAATGGATATTGGTTTTATTTTTATATATAAATTCAGGGTTGAATTTTAGTATATTTGTTATGACTTAATTTTTTATAGTTAATACTTTGACCGCCACATATGAATTCTGTTTCTTAATGCACCAAAGAAGCAACTTCTCGTTAGCAAGAAGCACAGGTGGTTCAGTCACGTACAGGATACTAAATTACTAATATTAGCATATGAGTTATATACTATATATTATTATTACTATTAAAATAACAAAAAGGAAAAGAAAAAATAATTGGGAACTGAATAGTCTTTTGCTTTGGTAAGTAAGTACTTCAGAATAAGTCCCTTTACAACGCAAGCCTATCATTACCCCCAAAACACGTTGATTTGTCTGTCCTAATCCTACTCTTCTCAACTTTTAAAATGGCTCCATTTAATCATTGCTTTTCTTGGTAATTTTCCCCTTGATGGTACTTTGAAATGCTAAAATGTGCAGATCCTACATGAGTTTCATTTCAATTATGCAGTAAAGATTATCCAACAGCATTGTTGTGATTTCCTAGATTTTGTATCACTATGAGATTAGTTTGATGGTAGAAGTTCTCATATCGCCTTACATGATAATTAACTTGTGTTTAGTAATTCGAGTAGTAGTATTTCAACAAATATGTTGTACTCATTATGATAGTTTCATCAAAGCCTTGATAGTACACGTGATATTATTCATTGTAATCACATAATGTTAGGGTAGATGAATTCACAACACAACCCTTATTTTTCATATAGCAAAAATTAAGAAGATTTCCTAGAACTTGTGTACTGCTTAAATGAGATTGGAAGAAGAGTAAAATTGAAAACCAAATTATTACCAATATTGAAGTTATTATGGCATATATCACCAAATTATTATGGCAATTATTTTTTTAAAAAGGGGCACGTGTAAGGAGCTGGTATATATGGACCCAATACAGATCCCTTAATGGGTTCACAATCACATGCATGACAAGAATGTAATAAAGTTACATATGAATCATCATATATTTATGCAAACAGAAATATAAATATGAATATGAATATGAAGGTCACCTAATATTTCTACTAAGGTGGAAATATTGAATTTGGGGCACGGGTGTTTCGTGCACTCTTTCCTCTCTGCGTAGCTATCTATTACCTGTATAATACAGGTTAAACAAGTCCATGCAACTTCCAGGATGCAATTACCAAAATACCCCTAACTTTTCCCAGAAACTACGATTCTAAAAACCGAATGGAAAAATCAAATCAAATCAAATCATTGAGTGAGATGATGAGGCAATGTGTTTGACGCGACGGGTGAAAATGAATGACGTCGGTTTATTTTTTGGGATGCTCCCAAACGAAGTCGTTTCTTACCGCGCCCTTGTTGTTGCCTTGGAAAACGAATCTTGAAATTCGGTGTACAAAACCTTTTTAGCAGAAAGGAACAAAAGCTTTTGACCGTCTACTTTGAGAAAACACACAATTGCTGTTTCAAAATAACAATAACGCCACGGAATTTTATGTGTACACAAAGTGAGTTTAGAATGTTTTTTTCTTTTCTTTTTGGAGAGATCAAAGTCAAAACGCACCATTATTAGTAATTATTGGTAAAAAAATTGCTAAAATTATAAAAATTTTTACAAATTAGTAGTGATTTCAGGTAACAATCAGTAAGAATTTTTTATATAAATGATTTATAAAAATATTAAAAAAATAGTTTATGACGGTAGAATTATTCTTAGTTACACAAATTAATTACTTGTTGTGGTTAAAAAATATAAAAATTTCAATTTTTTATAAAAACTTAATAATTTTCTTTCACTGTAATAAAAAAAAAAAAAGTACTAAATGATATGATAGGATAAATATATCTAATATTCAATTGGTCCAATGGGAAAATGGTCTCCCTCTGAAGGCTGATATTTTGATATTGCACCTAAGTTCAAAAGTATATTTTAACAGAGTGATGAATGCCATAAAATCTATTTTAAGATAAGATAAAGAATGAAAATACAAGTGACAATGCTTTTTTACTTAGTGTAGTGTAACATGCATGGACATTCCTTTTTGGAAGCCAACTTTGAACGAACAAAAATTAGTGGTTGTGTCAGTTTCAGCATGCCTCACACAACATCAAAGCTCTTTTCTTTTCTTTTCTTTTCTGTTTTACATTACTCTTTAGCTCAGCAGATTCTACTAGGTTCAGCCACACAACACACCGGGACAAAAGAAACAATTAAACATAAAATTTGGTCACAGTTTCAACCCAAAAGTATGATATACACACTAACAAACGTAGCTTACTCCAACAAAGCTTTAATTTGCCTCTAATTTCTTTTGTAAATTTTTTTTTTTTTTTTTTGAGTTGTTCAGTATTATGAAATTAGTAATAATGGCAATGTTGAGATATATGGTGAAAGTCGTGGCATTTAACTAGCCACATAAAAACATAACAAAACACCCTTTTGTTTATTAGATAAAGTTTTTTCCCAAATTGTATTATTTTAACAAAAGTATCACTTTGTAGACTTCCTGTAAGCCACATTACATAATTCATGCGCTAAAACCCACAAAGGCTCTGTGACTGTCTATATAAAATGCCTGAGAAAGCAAGCCAGGTAGCAAACCTCACACACTCACACATACACAATATTACATGTTCCACAGCAACAACAACAATGGCCACCATAGCCAGAGATGAATCAGACTATGATAGTAGTTGCTCCTCAATAACCGTGCCAGACTCAAGCCGTAGTTGGATGAGTAACCTCAGCTTTGGTAGCCGAAGGAGCTCAGTCTCTGTATGCTCCTCCACTGACACTTCTGTTTTAAGCTCTCAAAAACCCCACAAGGCTAACCAAGCCGCATGGGAAGCCATGAGGAGGCTCCAGAGCTCAAAAGGCCGAGTTGGGCTTGATCATTTTCGGCTTCTACGTAGGCTTGGAAGTGGTGACATAGGGAACGTGTACCTTTGCCAGATAAGGAACCCTGTGGTGGGGTTGCCACAGTGTTTTTACGCCATGAAAGTGGTGGACAAAGAAGCACTTGCTATAAGGAAGAAGCTACAGAGGGCTGAGATGGAGAAGGAGATTTTGGGTATGCTTGATCACCCTTTCTTGCCAACTTTGTATGCTGAGTTTGAGGCTTCTCATTACTCTTGCTTGGTCATGGAGTTTTGCCCTGGTGGAGATTTGTATGCTGCTCGACAACGCCAGCCAGGAAAGCGATTTTGCATTTCATCTGCTAAGTAAGTCTCTTGATCTTTAGAATTGTTTGTGTAGTTGTCAAATTTTGTTTAATAAAGAAATTGGTAAGACAAAAAGTAGCTTAAAGTAGGTTTTGTAAGTAAATAAGTTAACAACAAATAAGGTAATTAAATACGTACATGTTTTACCATAAGTCCATGTTAATTTCCACCTCAAATGATACAAAGAAATAATGAGCTAGTCATAAAGAAGAGTAGGAAACTCTCTATTTTATTTGAAACGGAGAAAATTAATTTTACAATTAAGATTTTATTTTATAATGTCGCGTTATTTAAATTTTTTTTTTTTTTGAGAAAGGCGTTATTTAAATGTGGTGATACTAAATTCACTTTAGACATAAAATGGAGTCATTTCCAATAAAGATGATATTGAGTACTTTTGTTGGTGTGACATTACTTGCTTTTTATATATTCCTTTATTTGTTGTGTATGCTTAGTTTTATGTTTGAAAGTTTATTACTAATGAGTTATGAAAATGTAATCATAGGTTTTATGCTGCTGAGACACTCCTTGCACTAGAGTATCTCCACATGATGGGTATAGTTTACAGAGACCTTAAGCCAGAAAATGTGCTGGTCAGAGAAGATGGCCACATTATGCTTTCGGATTTCGATCTTTCACTCAAATGTGATGTTGTTCCCAAGCTCCTAAGGGCAAACCATACTTTGGATCCCAATGACAAGGATGTAAAGTGTTTGACACCTTCTTGTGTTGCCCCCATGCAACCTGTGCTTTCATGTTTCTCAGCTTCCACCAAGAAAAAGAAAGCTAATAATGTTACAACAATAACAAATCAAGTTGGTGTCCTAGAACTTGATCCAGAACTAGTGGCTGAGCCAATAAATGCTCGTTCCAAGTCCTTTGTTGGAACACACGAGTACTTAGCACCCGAGGTGATATCAGGTCAAGGCCATGGGAGTGCTGTGGATTGGTGGACTTTGGGGGTGTTCTTGTATGAAATGTTATTTGGGAGAACACCTTTCAAAGGTGAAAACAATGAGAAAACCCTCATCAACATTCTTAGACAGCCACTAGCTTTCCCAAGGATTGGTGTTAGTAGCAGCAAAGAATTTGAAGAGATGGTGAAAGTTCAAGACCTTATTAGCAAGCTGTTAGTGAAGAATCCCAAGAAGAGAATTGGAAGCTTAAAGGGTTCTGTTGAGATCAAGAGGCATGAGTTTTTCAAGGGTGTGAATTGGGCTTTGATTAGGTCAGTCAGACCACCTGAAGTCCCTAGTGATCTACACAAGTTTAGGAGTAGAGCTTTGTTACCAAAGTTAAGCAAGAAAGAGAGGGATCAACCATATCAAATCCCTCATCATTTTGACTACTTCTAACTGTAGATGTAAATAAAATTAGGTAAAACAGGAAGCAAATATCATGTATGACACCAAAGAAAGAGTTGTTATCCTCTGTTTTCCCTACTAATGATAAGGATTAAAACAATTGATGTAAGACCATGTCACTATGCTTTGAATTTACATTTATTTTATTAATATATTTATAAAGTATTACTTGTTTTTAGGTATTGTATGGTCCCCTCTATCTCGTGTATGTTATTAATATTTTTGCTTTTGTGTAAAAGGAAGGGGATCCCATAATTGTCCCAATGTGATTCTCATGAGAACTCTAATGAACTCATGTGATCCCAATAATTACTTGTCTTTATCACGGAAAAAAATATTACAAAAGGAAAACTGAACTTTTTCTTTTTTTCCAAGTTTGAAAAGATTGTCTACTTTCTCATATGGGCATTTTCTTATCCACGCATTCACATTCCTTTCTATGAACAAAGTAAAGAAGAAGAAAACCATAATGTTTTCTTGCTCCCTCTTTCTTTTCCCTCCTCTTGTTTTATGGCCATTAGAATTAAGCTGTTAAACTCATTTGTGGTCCGTGCTTTATCCTATTACTCCAAACTGGTTAATTCAGTGGATTTTGAGACATATATTTGATGCTGTTGAAAGTCATGAGCTTGTTAATTTAGGTGACTCTGGGGCTTAGAAAAGGTAAAGAAAGAAATTGGGAATTGTGTGGTAAAAGAAGAAAAGATAGATATCATGCATGTTTGGACCACTTTGATACACATCATTTAAAAATGGGTATATTATTGTTCCACAACAGAGAATGATGAAATATAAGAATGAACAAAGAAGAATAATAGAAAGTTTTGACCCTTAAAAAATTAGATAGTTTCTCTTGATACAAAAGTAATGTACAATATAAGTACATACATACACATAATACACTTCCGAATATTTTCAATGAAAATGTTTCAAAAATATTCTTTTATATATATATATATATATATATATTTTTTGTAATTTCGAAAGATTGACAATGAGAGAGAGGGAGGTGGATTTCAAACCATAGATTGGAAGATCACAAAGTATGTTATTATCGCACATTTTTTGGCATTTTATAAGTACATCCATATATATTATTTTAAAAACAATCATATAATTTAAACTACAGATTAATAATTTCTTTAATTATCACATAATAGGTTAGAATAAAAACTTGTAAGTGTCATAATCTCGAGAAATTATAAGGTCCTCATGGTGAACAAGTGATGTGGTCCACCATTTCAGTAAAAGACTCCTATTTGTTTAAAATTGTGGAGTTTTAAATAAAAACTAAATACTGACTCAACAATTTTAAATAGATGAAAGTTTTTTACTAGAATAGTGGACAAATGACGTGGTCCAACATGAGGACCGTATAATTTCTCCCTAATCTCACATAATTTCTCAAACATATTGGAGTCAAACTTTTTCCTCTAAACTATTTCAAATTATTCTTATTTGTTAAACTACACCTGAAATCACGCACGTATATTGTTCATGCTTATCAATTACCACGGAACTTGTTAGTGTCATACACTCATACTCCCAATTGTTGTTTCTTGTGTTAATTTCTTTTTGCTAATATAATACTCCCAATTAATTGTTACAATTTTTCAAAGGAGGCCCACTTTCATAACTTGATACGTTAATCCCCATAGGCCATAACTTTATTGGTAAGGTTTACGGTTTACCACGAAAATTCAAATTACTGCCCTTTCTCAAAAAAAAATAAAAAATAAAAAATTCAAATTACTGCCATGTTGAAATGATGGCAATAGTACGCATCTTCAAAATCATACACTGAAATCACTGAGTTTGAAATTAATACTTGACCATCATTGTTACCCATAATAAAAAAGTCACTGCTATGGATGACATTGAACCAAAAATATAATAAATAGGATCGTACTTCTTTACTCAAAATAAGCAAAAAAAAAGAAAAAATAGCACGTACTTTTTCTTGATTAAAATCGGAGTCAATGAATATGCCAAAAATGAGAATTGATGGGTTTGTGGACTATTCAATCAATGGGGAAAGTAAAGGTCCAAAACGTTGAACTCGCTTTTTCTCAGGTTGCCATTTTGCTTAACCATTGATGGAAATTTGGACCGCAAACAGTGAGACTCTCAGTGGTCACTCCAGCTTGCAGGGGCAAGTAGCACGCGAGCTTCTCTTCCTTTTACGAATTGAGATAGGGACAGGGCTATGTATCATGTATGCATGAATCATTTTGAATTCTTGCAGGTCCACTGGCCGAGGTTTCACCAAACAGGAAATATGGAAAATTGCATAGACGTGGTGCCCATTTCCCATGATGCATTAAGAAAATGACCAGAGTAAAATTTTGGGAAGAGGCCCAACTGAAGAAACAAAGGTGTTCATAGGCATAGCAACCCAATGAATTAAAGAGTAACTAAAGACAAAGGTAGCGAAGCGTGTTGACAGTGGAAAACTCTTGTACGATAAAAACTTGAGAAGGAAAAAAATTAAAATATATATATACACAACAAAACATAAGAGAAAAAGATCAATAATTCATCATGTGATTCAACAATAGTATATGTCGACAAACACAAAACACTCAAATGATAACAAAATTTGTCTTGGAGCTCACTTTGTAGTTTTGTATATTTGTAAGGGCGGAGTTTGGATTTTACATCATGAAATTTCAAAATTTGAACTTTATTTTCTAAAGTTTAGGGGTATTTGAATTTTACACCCTAACGTTTTAGAACTTGAATTTTACCTTTTAAATTTTAAGAGTGTTTGGATTTTATTCCCTAAAGTTTAGGAGTGTTTGAATTTTATACCCTATAACCTTAAAGTTTCAAAATTTGGGAGTATAAAATCCAAACAATCCTAAACTTTTGGGGGTAAAATTCAAATTCTAAAATGTCAAAGTGTAAAATTCAAACACCCCCAAACTATAGAGAGGAAATTCCAAATTTTAAAACTTTAGATATAAAATATAAACATCTCTCAACTTTAGGATTGTAATATTTTACTATAAAGTTTCTTGGTGGATAAGGAATATCTTCCTCCTCTTCTTCTTCTTCCTTTTTTTTATTTTTATTTTTTTTAATAGAAAATCTACCTAAATCTAGGCTACCCCACCCCCTAAGGGTTGGCTACTTGAATGAGAGTTCCTCAGCATCTCCAAGCCTTATGGCTTAGGGGCACATCCTCCCACCTAACAAGAGGGTGTGTAAGGAAAATCCTCTTTAGTGGACAAGAAATACCAATTTAATTCTAACAAAGCAGATTTTCCTTGATTCTTACTAATGACCATGATTATTGCTAACCAACTCCAGAATAAGCCATAAAGGCTTGAAGTGAAATGATCTTTCCTTGATTTACAATACATTTGTTTCTCAAAAAATAAAAAAAATAAAAAATCCATTTGCTTTTATAGTTTTTGTGGCTCTTGCCTTCTGATTTTTTATGGTATCTTTGTACCATGTCTAACTGCTTAGACTCTAATTGGATTTTTCAAGAACAATACTAGCGGCTCGCTTCACGGTCGTCTAGGAGCTAACAAGGAGTCTTTTGGGTAAAAATTGCAAAATTTAAAGTTAATTTGCATTATACCTACTGTTCAAAGTTAATTGGCGAAGTGAGGAGAGAGACTGAATTTCGGCAATGGCGTTGCCGAAATTCAGCCAAAAAAAGCAGGAGAGAGAATACTGTTACCGAAATTCAACCAGAAGCAGGAGAGAGGAGAGAGAATAACAAAAAAGTAGGAGAGAGGAGAGAGAATAACCATTGCCGAAATTGTGGAGGAAATTTTTTTTTTTTTTTTTTCCCCACAATTTCGGCAATGGCATTACCGAAATTGTTGGGGAAAAATTTTTTTTTTTCCCCCACAATTTCGGTAATGCCATTGACGAAAATGTGGGAAAAAAAAAGGAAAGAATTGGGGAAAAAAATTTTCCCTATTTGGATTACGGCAATAGCATTGCCGAAAATGTGAAAAAAAAAAAAAAAAAAAAAAAAGGATTACGGCAATGGGATTGCCGAAATAGGAAAAAAAAATTTCCCCTGTTTCCGTAAATGTAAATAAAAAATAAAAAATTAAAAAAAGAAAAAAAAAAAAGAAAAAGAGAAAAGGATTACGGCAATCCCATTGCCGTAATAGGAGGAAATATCTATTTCGGCAATAGCGTTGCCGTAAATGTAAATAAATAAATAAATAAAAAGAAATTGGGGAAAAATTTGAAAAAATAATTTCCCCTATTTCGGCAATAGCGTTGCCGTAAATGTAAATAAATAAATAAAAAGAGAAAACAGCAATGGGATTGCCGAAATTGAGAAAAAATTAAATAATTTTCCCCTATTTCGGCAATAGCGTTGCCGTAAATGTAAATAAATAAATAAATAAATAAAAAAGAGAAAACAGCAATGGGATTGCCGAAAATGTGGGAAAAAAAAAAATTTTCCCAAACAATTTCGGCAATGCACAATTTGCAATGCATTGCCGAAATTGTTGGGGAAAAATTTTTTTTTTTCCCCCACAATTTCGGTAATCCCAGTTCTTTTTTTTTTATTTTTTTATTTTTTTTACATTTACGGCAACGCTATTGCCGAAATAGGGGGAAATTATTTAATTTTTCCTCAATTTCGGCAGTGCCATTGCTGAAATTGTGGGAAAGAAAGGAAAAAAGGATTACGGCAATAGCGTTGCCGTAAATATGAGAAAAAAGAAAAGAAAAGAAAAGTACAAAAGGATTAAAAATAAAAAGGAGAGAAAACGGCAATTGGATTGCCGAAAATGTGGGAAAAAATAATTTCCCAATTTCGGCAGTGCCATTGCTGAAATTGTGGGAAAAAAAAAGAAGAAAAATTGTGGTAATGGTATTGTCGAAATAGGGGGAAAAAATTTGTGACAAATTAATTGTGGCAATGGTATTGTCGAAATAGGAAAAAAAATTTTGTGACAATCTAATTGCCGAAAATGTGAGAAAAAAAGAATTGTGGCAATGGTATTGCCGAAATAGAGGAGAGAGATATAAAAAAAGTACGCATATTATTCTTTCAATATATTTTTGACTGAACCAGTTTGGTTTGTCACGTTCTTTTAGAAATAGATAAGGATAGATTCAAGTACACTTTTTCTAAAGTGCACGCTGTAAACAAAAACAAAAAAAAAAAGTACATAGATTCTTATAGAACGAAAAAATGACTGATGTGCACGCTGTAAACAAAAAAAACAAAGAAAGTACGGATTCTTACCATAGAAAAGAAAAAATGATTGATGTGCACACTATAAACCAAAAAAAGTAAAGAAAGTACCTAGATTCTTACAATATAGAAGAAAAAAATTATTGATGTGTACACAGTAAACCAAAAAAGCAAAGAAAGTACATATATTCTTACACTACGGAAAAAAAAATGATTGATGTGCACGCTTTAAAAAAAAAAACAAAGAAAGTACATAGATTCTTACAGTGGACTTTCCTTCGTTGTAAACAAAAAAAAGTAAAGAAAGTAAACCAAAAAAGACAAAGATTCAATCAACCAATCACCTCAACTCCTCATCTCATTTGATTTTTATTCTCTGCAGAAAATATATTTTGCCACATGTAAATCTTTAACGTGATTCTTTTTTGTCTACTCCTCATCTCATCTCACCTCATCTCCATTCTTTTTTGTCTGCTCCTCGTCTCATCTGACTTATATTCTCTGCAGAAAATAAATTTTATCACATCTAAATCTTTCTTTTTTGTCTTTTTATTGTTCAATTGGTAATAAAAGAGAAGGGAAGTACATAGATCCGTATAGAAGGAAAAAATGACTGATGTGCACGCTGTAAACAAAAAAAACAAAGAAAGTATACAGATTTTTGATGTGCACAATATATATTGATGTGCACACTATAAGGTGTTATTGAAACCCTAAACTATAATGCACAATATATATATAGACACACACAGACACAAAATAAATAAACGTACACCCAAATCTAACTTGCAGTGCTAGAAAACATCATAGCATATGGAATTAGTACCATGTTCTTTCAAATAATACAAACTAACAATATGGTCCAACTCCTAAAAACATAATTAAAAAAAAAAAAAAACAACAGTCCAACCAATCCACTGAAGTAGATTGAATACTTATGTTGGGTCATTCAGTTTAGCCACTAGTGGAGCCAGCCACAGTTCGAGTGGGGCATGTTCTTCTATTATGGCCTTCTTGCCTATAAAGACTGCACAATGGCCTTGGTTGATGCTCTGCCCCTTCGTCCATTTCATTTCGAAGCCGAGTTGTTCTTGGTCGACCTTTTTCACGGCGCAGCTTGACATTAGGATACAAGACCGGGAAATTAGGCTCATTCCAATGTACACTGTCCGGAACTATGCGAAATCTAGGTGCATAACAAGCAACTTGTTCTTCCAAATGGTAGCAACGGTCGATATATCGCATTGCAGAGATGCCTTGATATTTACACACAGCAATGACATGTGAGCACGGAATCTTATAAACCTGCCATTTTTGACAACTACAAGTGTTCTGCCTCAAATTTACCTCATGACGATGATTACCCCTATATGCAGAGTTAGGGTTTATTGGTGTTCTGACTTCAAACAGACCATCTTCATGACTGAACACGGTAACTGAATGCTTTGGTGCCTTTTTTTCCCATTTATTGAATTTATTCTTTGCATAGGCCGTAATGCGTTCACCGGCAGTAACCTCTGCACATGCCTTAGTATACCGATCGGCAAAGTAGGCGACACAACGATAGTATGTAAGTTCAACTAATGCAGTTATGGGCAGATTTCTAGCACTCTTTAGAATTCCATTGAAGCTTTCAGACAAGTTTGTGGTCATTGCCCCATAACGATGTCCACCATCGTATGCTAACGTCCACTTTTCCACCGGCATTTCCCTTAAATACTTCTCACCATCTGCACTTAATTGAGTAATTCTATCCCTGGTGATTTGATACTTTCGTAACTGATTCTCCATGCCTGCCCACATTACCATAGCCTTCAAGTTTTTATTCCCAATTTGTTGATTGAAATTGCTAGCCACATGGCGAAGGCAAAAACGATGATACCAACGTGTCGATTGACATATAGTCCGTATCGCTGCCATTATACCAGGATGACGATCAGATATGACACATAACCCTTCTCGATTAGTGACATTAATCTGAATACAACGCAAAAACCAATACCAGCTATCATCAGTTTCCTTCTCCACAATGGCAAAGGCAAGTGGAAAAAGTCTGTTGTCACCATCCCAAGTTGATGCAATCAGTAACGTACCTTTATACTTACCATATAGGAAAGTTCCATCTATACTAATCACTGGCCTACAATGTTGAAAACCTTCAATTGATGGACCAAAAGCCCAGAACACTCTCTCGAATATCGCACAGCCTGGCATAGTAGCAGGTATTGTTCTCCAAATAACCCTGCTGTCCGGGTTTGAATCAGTCAAAGCTTTCAACCATTTTGGCAATAATTGGTAAGATTTGTCCCAATCACCAAACGCTCTACCAATTGCTTTCTCTTTTGCCTCCCACACCTTGAAATAAGAAGGCCTGTATTGGTACTTATTGTAAAGAGTCTGTTGAAGTGAAGCAATCTTTATGGTTGGATCATTTTTGACAACATCCCTCAACTCTTTCTCAATAACATGGGTGTCTAATTGCTCGTGATCTTGTGTGAGCGTAGACTCTGTACATGTGTGTGGACCATTGTACTTCCTAACCTCAAACAACCCATATGTAGCCCGGAAGCATGCTCGAAGACGCCAAGAACAATTTTTGCACCTTACAGACCAACATTCTGGATCTGACTCTCTTACACAAAATGTTTGGTTCCTTTTGATGTGATAGCGTTTAACAGCAGCTTGTAGTTCATCCTTATCGGCAAAAAGCAAGCCCACATAAAACTCTTGGGTAGGGTCCCAAATACTCTGAGTGGGCTTTTCAAATGGTGGGGTTGGATCAATTATATTATCCCACGTGTTCTGTGAAAAGCTTAGTGATGAAGGTTGATGGACTCCCATAGTTGGACTGCTTTCATGATTACCTTCATTTGGAGGCTCCTGTTCATCTCCAATATCATCAAGGACCTCATCGTCATCAAGTTGGTCATCACTATCCATAGTCCGCATCCTTTCTGATAATGTATGGACCGCATTTTCAGTAGTAGCAGCTATGCGATGTGTATCATTAGGATCATTAGCAGCTCTCTGAGAGGCGGTTTGGTCATACTGAGCTTCAAACTCAAAACAAGTAGTCTCTTGTGTGACATGCTCAGTTGGATTATCATAGTCAGCATCACTGTTGGAAATTGGCCGAGAAGGAACATGTTGGTCCTCAGTTGCAACATGGGTATATGGAGAATGATAGTTAGCACCGCCAATGTTGATTGGAGAATGAGCCGCATCTTGAGAATAATGACCAATATGAGTGGCATATGGATCATGGAAGTGCCCGCCATGTGAATAGTTAAACGATGCACTCGGTCCTTCGTTGGCATATCGAATGGGGAAAACATCTCGGTGGCTTCTTATAGGCTCTACACCCACGTATAACTCTGCACCTACAAATCCATATTGACGGTCTAACATATCGAATATTGCATTGACACCATTATCATCTGCTACCAAAACTTGCTGGTAAGTCACAGGATGTGGATGACATTGAAATGGAAATCTATACCAAATAGTCAATTTTGAATCTTCTCTGTTTATATGAAGCGTGGATGCTACTCTATCACATAAATCTTCAAATGTAACACCCCGGCTTAATGGAAGCATAGAAGGAGGTGGCCCTTCGTAATAAACCCCATTTTCTCCATGTTTAATTATTCCACCGGAATGGATGAGAAAAATGAACAACTTTTCTGCCATCTACAGTAAAGCATAATAATAGTATTAATAAATTAACACAACACAACCATTACAATGCAATACAAGAAGGTAATCCATTAAAAATATTCACTGATAATTATAGTATTAAACATACGTGTATATTATAGGCTAACAAACTAAGTATTTCTTTAAGGAAATATACGTCAATTTTGAAATTTAGGCAAGAATTCATGGATAAATAATTTAAAACATATCATACAAATCAGTTCATATTGCAAAACACATAATACAGAAACAAGATTTGCATGAACAAATAATTTAACAAAAAAAAAATTTTCATGCTTAGCTATGCCCCTAAAACATATCAACATGAATATTATAAAAAGAAAAGTAACTACTTAAGAAATATAACTCACCTTCTAAGAGATAACGAACGGATAGATATTTGCAAGTGTTGTTACTTATAGTTGTTTGTAGAATATATGGCACGCATGATTTGAAAATGGTTGGTAAAATTATGAGGGGAACAAGAGTGGAGAAGAAGGTTGATGGAATTTATAGGGGAAAAAGAGTAGAAAATAAGAACGGTGGAAATTTCAGTGACATTAGTACTGTTTAAATAGGATGCAAGTTTCATATCAGTTAAATTCAGTGACATTATAGGGTACTTTTACCATAAAAGAACATGACAAACAAAACTCCTTCAGTCAAAAAAGTACTGAAAGAATCTCTGCAATGTCACAAATACTGAAAGAATCTCTGCAATGCCACTGCAATGCCATTGTACTTGAATCTATCCTTATAGGGTACTTTTTTTTATATGTGTACTTTTTTATCAATCTCTCTCCACTATTTCGGCAACAAAAAAATACTGAAAGAATCTCTGCAATGCCAAAAATACTGAAAAGAATCTTTGCAATGTCATTGTACTTGAATCTATCCTTATAGGGTACTTTTTTTCATATGCGTACTTTTTTTTTTTTTTTATATCTCTCTCCTCAATTTCGGCAATGCCATTGCCACAAACCAGATTAGATAAGGAGTTGAAGTGATTGGTTGATTGACTTTTTGTTTTATTTTTTTTACTTTCTTTGCTTTTTTTTGTTCACAGCGTGCACGTAAGAATCTATGTACTTTCTTTACTTTTTCTTTTTTTTTTTTGTTAACAGCGTGCACATCAATCAATTTTTTTCTTCTATATTGTAAAAATCTATGTACTTTGTTTGCTTTTTTGGGTTTACAGTGTACACATCAATTTTTTTTTTTCGGTATTGTAAGAATCTATATACTTTATTGTTGTTTACAGTATGCACATCAATCATTTTTTTATTCTATATTGTAAGAATCTATATACTTTCTTTGCTTTTTTTTTTTGGTTTATAGTGTGCATATCAATCATTTTTTCTTTTCTATTGTAAGAATCTGTATACTTTTTTTTTTTTTTTTTTTTTTTTTTTTTTGTTTACAACGTGCACATCAGTCAATTTTTTTCTTCTATAAGAATCTATGTACTTTTTTTTTTTGTTTTTGTTTACAGCGTGCACTTTAGAATAAGAATCAATGTACGAGAGGCTGTGGAGAATAAGAATCTATGTACTTTTTTTTGTCTTTGACACTTTTACGAGAGTTTGGAAGAGAGGCTGTGGAGAATGAAAATAAAAATGTACACCACAGTAGCCATCATGCAAAGGAAAAAAGATTTACCAAAGGAAAAATGTACACATTTCTTGTTTTCACAAAGGTCTTACGGTTAGTAGTATAATGTGCTATGTATACTATTTAGGCATAATATTTTTTGCTACAATGATGCATAAATAATGATAATACTTATTTTGGATCATTTTTAATAAACAGTCATTTTACATTGACTAGTGATTGCGACGATGAGGTACATTTAATTTTTGTTGCGTTCCACAACATGGAGGATGCCTATTTTCTCGTTGTGGGTACCTTCGTGCTTGCACAGGACTTCTCCCCATGCGCCTCGGCTGTGTTCTAATATCAACCTCCGTTTGATAATTACCATAGTCATCATCTTCATTATCTGAAGACACCTCCATCTCTTGGGTATCTTCTGCATCTTCCCCACTATCCTCATTTGAGGCATCTTCCTCAGAGTCTGTTACAGAGGCCTCTTCTTCGGAGTTTGGAGCACATACCCATGTATTTTGTGGTGTACAAAAATCACCAACATGAGGGGGTGGCTGGGAAGGTTGTGGTGTGCAGAAATCATAGTTGTACTGGCTATCTTGGTCATAATTGTATTGCCCAGCATAAGATGGAGGTGGCGATGGGTGATAGGAGGGAGGTGTTGAATTAGGTTGGGGATAATGGTCATAGCTAAACAAACCCTCAAATCCTTGTCCTATGGAAGTGGATGACCCAATTTGTTGATATAAATTCATGCAATACTCGTTGACATTAATTGGATTATACTCACTGAAGGTGGTTGGCTCATTACCAGCAAATGTTGATGGCCCAGCTTGGGTAAAGCTGTACATATTGTGTTGTGCGGAGGTGGATGGTCCGGCATCATCATTTCGGCATTGTCCACGTTGTACAGAGGTAGATGAGTGGGTTTCAGTATAGGTTTGCGGCTGTCTTCCTTGGCGCCTTTGTCGTCGCCCGAAGTTTGTCACCCTTTCAGTAGGGACAGAGGAAATATTTGTTTCCATTGATAACTTCAGTCGAGTAAGGCCCTCTACTATTGGTGGAAGGACTTGCTGTGCTGTGAGATCATTCCTCTGTTGATTTGCAACAGCTAAATTTAACATTTTATTGACCTCAGTTTGCTGCCGCAGAAAAAGGAAAATAACATTTATTAGTGCAGTAATATTGAAAAAGTGAAAATAATAATTTGTTATCAATATTAGTGCAGTATTTGGATGTGTAAATAACTTGTTATCAATATTAGTGCAGTATTATCGAAAAAGCTAAAATAATAACCTGGTATATATGGGCAGCCGCCTCTGGTGTTGTGAATAGGTGACCATTTTGCTGGTACCATGTTGCGTAGTCCACACTTGAATCAAAATGGTCATCTCCAACTAGAAGTTCAGCTCGCATATTCCAACGCTCGTAGTATTGGTCATGCTGCCTTCTCCAATTGACAGTGGACTTTCCTGTCAACTTTACACAATGCACAGATTTATCCAAATTGTCTGTAGGCCACCTTGGACATCTTTGCAACAACCCAAACTGTTGCATGACTCTTTCTGGGTGGTAATACTCTACAATTTGGAAGCACAGCAATGGCGCTGTTGTAGTCCATATATTTCTTTCTGCAAGACACCATGGATGCATATAGTTATCGTATGGTGTCCAAACAACCTGCAATTCCAATTACAATAACTATGTTATAATCAATCAAGACAATAATATAACTAGTAAATTAACCATTGATGCATTGTGATATATTACCTGTTTATTATTATGTGTATCGTGATTAGAACGGTATGAACGCAAAACATGCGTTGGTGTATGAGTGAATGTTCTTTTGGTATCCCACCTATACACAATTAATGATTGTCATACAATATTTAGGGTTTGGAAGTATCAAGGATTACAAAATTGTATAGAAATAAAAAGTAAATATTATACCTGCAACCGTATGGGTCGTCGCCATTTAAATTTGTTGGATTTATTGGAATTGGGGTCAGATATGGAAGATGCTCCCACGCCCATAATTGTAATATGAAAACAGGACCTGCAATCTCCGTGCTTTTTTTAATAGCAGCAGTACACAGCTCTTTATAAAGGTAAGCTAGTGTAGCACTACCCCAGCTATATTCCCCAGCTACACCAAAGTCGTCTAACAGCTTGAGAAAGCAGCAATGCAATCTACTTTGGCTCTTATTTCCAAATAGTAAAGCCAAAACCTGAAACATGTATGCCCTAGCATGCTGTTGGGTTGTTATAGCATTGGCACCCTCTGGTAGGTTTGAGAATGTATCCCTTACCCATGTTATTTTAAGGCCACCAAATTTCAATGCTGTTTCAGGTGGTGTCACCCCAAGTAAATTACGACATTCTGTACTCCAAGTCAAATTTATTGGCCCGCACACTGCATTGCCATCAATAGGCAATCCTGTAAGGATTGCTATATCCTGTAGAGTTATAGTCATTTCACAATTAGGTAGGTGAAATGTATGGGTACTAGATTGCCATCGCTCTACCAAAGAAGTGATAAGACTCCAATCAATATCTATATGTGGTAGGCGGGTAACACGGTATAATCTACATTGATGCAAATATGGGGCGATATGCTCGCCTAACTGCGGGAGGGGTGCAAACGATTGAGGTCGCACTCGTAAGGTGGAAACCTGAATTTTTGTTTAAAAAAAAATATACAATGTTATATTGCTAATGTATAAATTATTTTCATGTAAATTGAATAATTGTATATATTATTAGGACATTAATAAATTTGGATCTTGCAACGTACATTGCCTTCCATTGCATCATTAGAGATGTGGTATTGTTGCTCCATTTCAAATATATCTACAACAAAATTGAAAGAAACTCAAATAAAGGATTTATGAAGCAAAATTTTAATAATAATAATAATAATAATAATATTAATAGTTTTAGCAAAAATAATCATACACACAATAATTAGTATTAACTATAATTGAGATGCTTACCACAATTGTGATGCCAACTAAAAGAGTGAGAATTATAGAGTGATACTTGCAAAAAAAAAAAAAAAAACACACAATCAGATAACCATAAAAAATAATTCATTAATCTAAAATTTGAATAACAAGAGCAACAACAACAACAACAACAATTATCATAATCATAGGTATACAAATAATATTAATTACAATTACAACAATACATAATATTTTACAATGTTAATGCTTCTAATATTTACAAAGCACATGTTTATACAATAATAATAAATTTGTTAATTTCTAGAGCTATAAGTTAATAAGCAAAGCAAAAAAACTTACATTAACAAAAAACTTACAATCCTTAGTTGTGGCACACTGAAACAAAGTAAAAGAATAACTTTGCAGCCTGAGGAATTGTGATGAGATGCAATTCTACTTCACACTTATCTTCTCTTTTATTACCAATTGAACAATAAAAAGACAAAAAAGAAAGATTTAGGCGTGGTAAAATTTATTTTCTGCAGAGAATATAAGTCAGATGAGACGAGGAGCAGACAAAAAAGAATGGAGATGAGGTGAGATGAGATGAGGAGTAGACAAAAAAGAATCACGTTAAAGATTTACGTGTGGCAAAATATATTTTCTGCAGAGAATAAAAATCAAATGAGATGAGGAGTTGAGGTGATTGGTTGATTGAATCTTTGTCTTTTTTGGTTTACTTTCTTTACTTTTTTTTGTTTACAACGAAGGAAAGTCCACTGTAAGAATCTATGTACTTTCTTTGTTTTTTTTTTTAAAGCGTGCACATCAATCATTTTTTTTTCCGTAGTGTAAGAATATATGTACTTTCTTTGCTTTTTTGGTTTACTGTGTACACATCAATAATTTTTTTCTTCTATATTGTAAGAATCTAGGTACTTTCTTTACTTTTTTTGGTTTATAGTGTGCACATCAATCATTTTTTCTTTTCTATGGTAAGAATCCGTACTTTCTTTGTTTTTTTTGTTTACAGCGTGCACATCAGTCATTTTTTCGTTCTATAAGAATCTATGTACTTTTTTTTTTTTGTTTTTGTTTACAGCGTGCACTTTAGAAAAAGTGTACTTGAATCTATCCTTATCTATTTCTAAAAGAACGTGACAAACCAAACTGGTTCAGTCAAAAATATATTGAAAGAATAATATGCGTACTTTTTTTATATCTCTCTCCTCTATTTCGGCAATACCATTGCCACAATTCTTTTTTTCTCACATTTTCGGCAATTAGATTGTCACAAAATTTTTTTTCCTATTTCGACAATACCATTGCCACAATTAATTTGTCACAAATTTTTTCCCCCTATTTCGACAATACCATTACCACAATTTTTCTTCTTTTTTTTTCCCACAATTTCAGCAATGGCACTGCCGAAATTGGGAAATTATTTTTTCCCACATTTTCGGCAATCCAATTGCCGTTTTCTCTCCTTTTTATTTTTAATCCTTTTGTACTTTTCTTTTCTTTTCTTTTTTCTCATATTTACGGCAACGCTATTGCCGTAATCCTTTTTTCCTTTCTTTCCCACAATTTCAGCAATGGCACTGCCGAAATTAAGGAAAAATTAAATAATTTCCCCCTATTTCGGCAATAGCGTTGCCGTAAATGTAAAAAAAATAAAAAAATAAAAAAAAAAGAACTGGGATTACCGAAATTGTGGGGGAAAAAAAAAAATTTTTCCCCAACAATTTCGGCAATGCCATTGCCGAAATTGTGGGGAAAAAAAAATAATTTTTTTCCCAAACAATTTCGGCAATGCCATTGCCGAAATTGTTTGGGAAAATTTTTTTTTTTCCCCACATTTTCGGCAATCCCATTGCTGTTTTCTCTTTTTTATTTATTTATTTATTTATTTACATTTACGGTAACGTTATTGCCGAAATAGGGGAAAATTATTTAATTTTTTCTCAATTTCGGCAATCCCATTGCTGTTTTCTCTTTTTATTTATTTATTTACATTTACGGCAACGCTATTGCTGAAATAGGGAAAATTATTTTTTCAAATTTTTCCCCAATTTCTTTTTATTTATTTATTTATTTACATTTACGGCAACGCTATTGCTGAAATAGATATTTCCTCCTATTACGGCAATGGAATTGCCGTAATCCTTTTCTCTTTTTCTTTTTTTTTTTAATTTTTTAATTTTTTATTTTTTATTTACATTTACGAAAACAGGTGAAATTTTTTTTCCCTATTTCGGCAATCCCATTGCCGTAATCCTTTTTTTTTTTTTTTTTTTTTTTTCACATTTTCGGCAATGCTATTGCCGTAATCCAAATAGGGAAAATTTTTTTCCCCAATTCTTTCTTTTTTTTTTTCCCACATTTTCATCAATGGCATTACCGAAATTGTGGGGAAAAAAAAAAATTTTTCCCCAACAATTTCGGCAATGGCATTACCGAAATTGTGGGGAAAAAAAAAATTTTTTTCCCCACAATTTCGGTAATGCCATTGCCGAAATTGTGGGAAAAAAAAAAAAAAATTTTCCTCCACAATTTCGGCAATGGTTATTCTCTCTCCTCTCTCCTACTTTTTTGTTATTCTCTCTCCTCTCTCCTGCTTCTGGTTGAATTTTGGTAACAGTATTCTCTCTCCTGCTTTTTTGGCTGAATTTCGGCAACGCCATTGCCGAAATTCAATCTCTCTCCTTACTTTCCCAATTAACTTTGAACAATAGGTATAATGCAAATTAACTTTAAATTTTGCAATTTTTACCCAAAAGACTCGTAGAAGGCAGTGTGTAATAACTTTTTGATTTTTGAACACTGATTTTTTTTTTTTTTGATTGATTGAACGCTGATTTTTAGAAGACAGTGAAAACTACTTTCAACATTCTTAAATCCAACATTAATGTATCTGGGTCCCATAAAAAAAAAGTAAAACATGTATCTTGGAGGGTCAATTGAGTCATTAGTGGCTGCTGACTTGACTATTTCTCTTTTTCTTTCGCGGACTCTGTCTTTGTTTATGTGTGTGTTTGTGTGTTTCCCTCTCATTTTACTCTCTCTTCAGACAGTAACTGCCATTGTAGAGTCTCTCCGCGAACTTTCTTCTGAGGGCTCTACCATTTTCTTTCACGGAACTTCCCTTTCATATCCTTTTTTTATTGTATTCATTTTCTTCCTCATCTTCCCACCAAACCAACACAAGTTCAGTGAACCCCAAACATTAATTCTTTTTCTCTGCTCAAGTTCCTCTTTTGGTTTTTGAGAGAAACGTTTGCAAAAGAAAAAGAAAAAGAAAACTAGTCCCAGAGGGCAACACAACACCCTTAACTTTCCCCGAGTTTTGTTCAGCAATTTGGCCTTATATATAGAAGTGAGTTTTTTGTTTTGTTTTGTGTTCTTTTATTTTCTGGATATTAAGGCAACATAAGAACAAAACAGTAGAACTTTATTTTGTTTATATTTCCTTATACTTTTCTCAGCAAACAAACAGAAAGTAGAAATCTGGGTGATTTTCTATTTTGGTCCTTTGATACTTTCCATTTCCGGACATGAATATATATATATATATATATATTTTTTTTTTTTTGAGAATCGAACGGACATGAATATTGATGAAACCTTAGTAGTTCTACCCAACCGAAAATAAACTTTAATCCGTCTTCTTTTTCAGTACTTTCTTTTTTTATTTCCTCAGTTCAGTATGATTATATTATCAATTCTTTTATTTTAGCGATGTTCATTCTTGTTAGCTAGTATTTAATAGACTAATAGTTCATTTTATAATCTCGACTTATTTTTTTAATAACTTTTGCCGCTGACTGTAGAAATTTGGTCGGTGTAGTAGAAAGTGATTAAGACATGTTACATGTTAAAAGTTTTGAATTTTAGACTTCATGGATTGACTGGTTCATGCTCAATAAATTATACACATGTTGGTCACAAGATTGTTAGCAATTTCATTGTTCTTACACTTTAATCTTTTAGTGTTTTTGTTGTAGAGAATTTCAAATTTGAACTTGTAATTCTGCAGGGCCTCAGTACTAAGTGTGTTCAAATCACGAGTTTGATTTTTTTATGTGACATCTAATTGGCTGAAGTTATGGATTCCATGAAACTAAAGCTTGTAAGGTTAGTTTGTTCAA